>NC_012873.2:23214109-23309094 GCF_000003195.3 Sorghum bicolor | reverse complement strand
GTGATTTCTCGTGACTATTTTCATAAGAACTAGTAAGCCTAAGGCTAATTACTTGTGAAAATTTGAGGGTTTGAGAGAGTTCACTCATACCAGTTCCACTTGGTGTTTATTTGTGTGTCTTTGAAGATGGAACTTGGTTGGGTCAAAGTCGGACGTAGTGCTAAGTTGAAAAAGGACTCAGAGGTGCACCGGACGCTGTCTTGGTGCGTCCAGTGCGGTGAGTCTGCCGGATTGCATTCACCAGACGCAGGAACAGTGTCCCTGCAATGTCCGGTGAGGTGAGTCTGGTGCTCAGCCCGGCGTGCCTTAGGGCACCGGACGCTAAGGCCAGCGTCCGGTGGCCATCGTCCGGTGGTATGCCGATTTGAAAACCTCTCTGCGCATGAGTCCGGTGGTCACCGGACGCGTCCGGTGCCACATAAAGAGCGTCCGGTGACCGGGGCTCGGGGCTCTCGGCTCGGGCAGTTTCTTTCTCTCTGAGATCTCGCCCGACTGACTCCGAGCCCTAGATTGCCGAGCCGCCGCTGCCGTCAAGTTCTTCGGTGAAATCTCGTCCTCTCCGCCCAGGTCTACTCAGAAACTCCTCCCCTTCCCTCTCTTCGCGTCAATCTCATTCTCGCGCAGTGATTAGGGTTTGGGTGAGTTCTTTGAACTACGCATTTAAGGTGTTTGGTTTAATGCCTAAACGGATTTGGATGTTGTTGTTGACAATATTCTCCTTCGTTTACCCTTCTTAGCACCTTGAGGAGTTGACTCGTGTTCTCTAGCGGTTTCCGATCGCAATATTTCATCCGGAACGCGTCCTATCATCAGATCGTAAGCAGTTCATGCCTGTTCTTTATCCAATCTTGCGATCTATAGAGTTTTCTCACCTCTAGCTACTATGTTTGCTTATATATACCCTATCTATTCTATCTCTTGCAGCGCGTTGATCTCTCGTGCCAGTTTGTCAGTTGCCGGCAGTTGTTCAGGCAGTGATTCTTGCGATGGCTCGTTGCAAGAATGTCAGTGGTCCGGCACCCAGCGCTGGTGGTTCCCCAGGAGGTGATGGTGGAGGTGATCCTCTCCGTCGCCTGTCAGCGGCAGAGAAGGGCAAGGGAAAGAAGCTGGCCACCAAGAAGAGGAAGGCCAGCGACAGAGAGGCAGAGATAGCAGAGGCAGTTGCAGCAGCAGCTGAGGCAGCCGAGAGCGGTGGACGCTCAGGTGCCCTGAGGATTGGGGCCGATCTCACGCCACGTCAGTGGCATGCAGTTCTTGAGGCAGAGGCTCGTCATGGATCACCCTCTGGCACCATCATGCTAGGAGGACAGTGTGTCAGGATAAATGTTAGAGATCCAGCTCGGGAGGACCCGGACACCAACACAGAGGCAAAGGCCCAGGCAGAGGGTCCGACAGAGGCACAGGCACAGCAACAGGAGCAGCCCCTCAGGAGGTCGACTCGCACTCGTACTCAGGCCATTCCCCGAACTGGTACGCAGGGTCAGCCTACCTCAGCTGCTCGCTCTACACCAGCTCGAGGCACTCCAGCTCCTCGTCAGACACCAGTGAGGATACACAGGGACTACACACAGGTGTCAGCTCGGGAGATTCAGCAGCTGCGGTTCGTTCCGTTTCCTACTTGGTTTCCAGCTGCCAGGGATCCGCGAGCCAGTGCCATGTTCTACATAGTAGTCTAGGAGGACATCTACGAGGCACTAGTTCGCTCACAGGCTCAGTTCAGGGAGCACAGAGTGGTCGATCTTGAGATTCTAGGGAACATGGTTGGTGCAGACATCAGACAGTACTTCACATACCTCCACGGTCTCCCAGAGTTGCTCGCTTTGCTTGGTACTTACTATGAGCAGTGGGTCAGAGAGTTCCATGCGTCAGTGTGGGTTTCTCCGGATCATAGTTATATCCACTACGCACTGGCAGGCATAGACTACAGGGTGATAACACAGAGTGCCAGA
This sequence comes from Sorghum bicolor, assembly GCF_000003195.3. NCBI lineage: Eukaryota > Viridiplantae > Streptophyta > Magnoliopsida > Poales > Poaceae > Sorghum > Sorghum bicolor. The sequence goes on along the minus strand of NC_012873.2, from coordinate 23,307,145 downwards.
GAGGTCCTTGGGTTGAGAGCCTACCCCACCAGGATTCACCAGCTGTGCTACGGGAACTTTGAGCCTCCTCGACGTCCTCACGGTGGTGAGCTACCACCTGTTGACTTTGTGGCTCCCTATTTCCGTCAACCGTTTGGAGAGGGCTCCAGCAGGACAGTGGGAGATTTGACACGCCCAGCCAGGATCCTCGACTTTGTGTTGAGGAAGACACTCCTCCCCATGACAGGCTACAGAGACGGCTTCACCAGGATACAGTAGTGGTTACTAGCCCACCTCATCTCGAAGACTCCTTTTGACTTGTGGGATCTGATAGTCTCAGAGATCGAGGACACTATTTCAGAGAGCTTCAGAGGTCGGCGTCAGTTGTCGTACACACATTGGATTACCATGATCATTCTTCGTGCTAGGCCCGTGCCCCTGCCAGCTCATCTACAGAGAGAGTTGTCGGATTCAGACACCGTGTTCCCCCACTACGACCCTAGGCAGATGCTGAGAGCTCACTACGACCTACGAGCTCCGCCACCTCCTGCAGCACCACGTGGCCCGGTGCCCCCACCTTCTCCTAGGGGCACTCGCAGTTCAGGGGCAGTCCCAAAGACTGAGGAGGAGCAGGATATTGCCATTGGGGCGTTTGCTGATGCAGAGGCTGAGGAGGGTTTTGATTTTGCTTCGGACAACTCGGACGATGACTATCGTCCTCTAGTGCAAGATCTTCCTCCGAGGACACACGACCACGAGGTAGGAGGCTCCTCGAGCGCTTCAGACCCTGCCTTACCTGCTATACTAGAGGGGATGAGAGCCGATCAGCGGCGGGCTGCTGAGGAGCAGGCGAGGAGTGACAAGGACCAGGCTGCCATCAATGCAGCCATGCAGGCTAGGCAGGACAAGCTTCAGAGACAGCTTCTGACCTTCCAGGAGCAGCAGCTTGCGTTCCAGGCTCAGCAGACAGCGATGATGGCCGCTCTTATGGCCGCCTCAGGGATTCAGCTTCCACAGATACAGCTCCCAGGCACTTCGTCTGTCAGGCCTCCCACTCCAGCACCTCAGAGTCAGTCTCAGCCACAGCTTCAGCTCCCCGCTCAGAGTCAGCCATTTTCCACACCTCAGCACCAGGTCTCCAAGGGTGCTATCTCATCTAGCTTTGAGCAGGTACTGCAGTTTACGCCTCTCCAATCAGGTTTCACTCCACAGTCAGTGACAGCGTCACAGGTTGTGTTGGACTTGTCAGCAGGCCAGCACCTCAGTTTCTCTTACAGTGCTCTGACTGGTGACCCTACGCCTCCACCCCTGCAGACTCCTGCAGCTTTTTCAGTTCCAGTCACCACTACTGAGCGCCTATCGTCGTCAGTAGTCTCGTCTGAGCAGCTTGCACCGTCTTCTACCATGCCAGAGACGTCTGCTATAGCGACCGAGTCCGTGCCAGCCTCGTCAGCAGGACTTGAGCAGCCTGCACAGCCTGTGACAGCTTCAGCGCCTCCAGAGCAGACCTAGACCGCTTTGCTAGCACCTGCAGCTTCAGAGGGTCACTCCACCTCCTCCGCCTCAATGGCCGATGGTTCAGACGATGCAGCTCGCTTTGAGGCCGTGCCGAGGGACTCTACTGCTCCGCCTCCACCTCTGTCTTCTTAGGTTTTTGGCGCTTGATGCCAAAGGGGGAGAGAGTTGTGAGTATGAGAGTTAGGGGGAGCTAGAGAGCTAGAGAGGGCTTTTATTCTTGTGATATACTCTTTTGTGTGCTACTTCATCATGCATCACGTTTACCTTTATGCATTGCACTTGTGTGAGATACTCGTTGGTTGTGAGACATGACTTATGCTTAATTATGATATTTCTTATGTTATGTGTTTTGGCTCATATTACCTTTGCTTCTGTGTTTTACTCTGATGTACTTATGAGCCATTTGTGTCTATATCCTGTTGTACACATCTCACATATTTGGATGCAGGATGTTAGACTTGGTTGATATAAGCATGCTTAATCCCTTTGCTCTTATTGAATCATGCTTATTGAAACCAAGTCATTTGAAAACCTCAACTCCTTTCATACTCGAGGTTATTGTCATCAATCACCAAAAAGGGGGAGATTGAAAGAGCATCTAGGCCCCTAGTGATTTCGGTGATTAATGACAATGTCGATTACTATGACTAAAGTGTGTTTTGCAGAGGCAAAGTCATTTGTGAGGTCATGGTAATAGGTACTCGATGGATAGGGACGTACATGCCTACTTAATAGTGGAAATTGTTTCGGTTTTCAAAGGATGGATGGACATCGTCAAGACTAGACTAGGTCTAAGTGCCATATGGTGAAGAAGGGCACTTAGAGTAGTTTAGGACTTTGTTTTCCTTTGACCGTACTATTAAGAGGGGCTTTGATCTAGTAGCTTGACTTAGGCAAGGCTTTAGGTTTAGGTGTGGTGCACACTTGGTAAACCTAGCACTAGGTAGCTCAGAGATAGTCTTAGATCGAGAGGAACCAACTTCGTTTTGGAGCGATCGCGTTTCGACGAAGTTAGGGTGCCCAAGGGGGCACCGGACACTGCACCGGATGCTGAGAGGTAGCGTCTGGTGAGGTCCTTAGCCGTTGGGAGTTTTTCGGTGCCTAGGGTTAGGCACCGGACGCTGGCACCGAACTCACCGGGCAGCGTCCGGTCCCACACCCAGGGAGATTGTAAACTTCCCCTGAGCACCGGACGCTAGCACCGGACACACCGGGTAGCGTCCGGTCCCATACTCAGGGAGCAGAGCACCGGACGGTGCCACCGGACTCTAAGAAGTAGTGTCCGGTGACCTGTCAGACGCAGGTACGGTTAGCCATTGTGTGTCACCGGACGCTCGGTGCAGAGCGTCCGGTGCAACATTAACAGCGTCCGGTGACCCCGTTTTCAGTGGAAAACGGTTGGCTGACCTTTGGACTTCGTGGGGTGTATTTATACTCCTCCACCTCATCCATGAGAGGTCTCTTGCCCATTTGAACATTTGAGAAACTTGTTGTGGAGCAAGAGAGTAGCAAGAGCCTAGAGAGGATTGAGATTTGAGTGATTTCTTGAGAGAATCCTTCTCTAGTGAACTCTAAGAGTCAAGTGTGCATCCACCACTCTCTAGAACCTAGTTTGGGTCAAGTGAGAGTTCTTTGCTTGTTACTCTTGGTGATCGCCATCACCTAGACAGTTCGGTGGTGATTGGAGGCACGAAGACCACCCGGAGTTCTTGTGGGTGGCTCGTGTCAAGCTTGTGAGCGGTTTTGGGCGATTCACCGCGACGGAGTGTCGAAGAATCACCCCGTAGAGAGCACTTGGTCCTTGCGGACCAAGGGGGAGCAAGACCCTTGCGCGGGTGCTCCAACGAGGACTAGTGGAGAGTGGCGACTCTCCGATACCTCGGCAAAACATCACCGAGCACTTTCTTCCACTACTCCTTTACATTCTAGCATTTACTTTGTGTTTTTACATTCTTAGAATTGCCATGCTAGAATAGGTTTGGAACTAGGTTGCAAAACTTTTATCCGGTAGCTCTCTAGTCACACTAGGCACAAGGGGTTGAATTGGAGCTTATAGGTTGCTTAAATTTTTAGAGAAGCCCAATTCACCCCCCCCCCCTCTTGGGCATCTTGATCCTTTCAGGTGTCTACTCCGAGGTTGTACCTGCGGGATCAAGTTCTCCTAACCTGAAGCTTGCTCCTAGGATTCTTCAGTATTTTGACTTCTAAATACTATTAAGTTCTTGTTTTATTGTTCTTTGGTTTATGAGTTTACTTTAATCTCTTCGCGTAGAGTTTAGAGGAATCATCTCTAGTGTAGACGTGGTGTTTGGGCTAGAATACTCATAGATATCCCCTGACTAGCTAGACCGTGGTAGTAGCGAGGAACGTGACATTTCCGAGTTACCTTTGTAGGCCATATCTCGTTAGCAGGAAGGATAGGATTTATAGGTGCGGGTCGAACATCCTCTGTGGTGTCTAGATTCCGTTAGCCTCCCCAATAGAACAGTAGATTATCCTTACCAAGGTTAGAAAGAGATTACCGTTGTAGTCTTCTCTATATATCGCTCACATCGAGAAACATTCTTTGTAGCCTAAAGGTTAGTAGTAATAGACTGTCTTAGTCAGATGCACTCTTTCTCCTAGTGGTAAAAATATAAATACGATACTCTAGATAACCTCCCGGGTGAAGTGCTCACCGATATCCGTGCGCTTGTGGATCAATTCCTTATTGCGTTCCCAAATATCAACAAGCATTTCTGGCGCCGTTGCCGGGGAGAAAGACGGTTTGCTGAGATAACCTTGAGTCTTACTACTAGCTTTTATCTATACTTTTATATTTTCTTATCTTTTATATTCTTTATTTATTTTCTTTACTCTTACCTTATGGAAAACCAAGATTCTAAATCAATCTACCAATTTGCAACACCTTCAGAAACTGACCTTTTACCATGGGAGTCATCACAGCCTATCCAAACATCCCAGTATAGGTTAAGTTCTAGGTTGATTGCCATGATTTAGAACCTATCTTTTTCAGGAAAGGAAGACAAAAACCTTACCTTCATATTAGAGATTTTGAGTAAACATGTGATTGTCTTCGCATTGAAGGCATTTCTGATAAAACTTTACGTTGGAAGCTTTTTCCTTTTTCTTTAAGGGGAGAAGCTAGACAATGGTACAGTCAAAATATAAGTCAACAACAAGGTGAATGGGGAGTTTTACAAGCCAACTTTTGTCTAGATTTTTATTCCCTTGACCGTATCGGCGACCTTAGACTCGAAGTCCTATCTTTTAAACAAAAAGATAATGAAACTTTGGGAAAATCCTGGAAACGTTTTTCTGATCTTTTAGAATCTAGTCCAAACCTTAATCTTGAAGATCATGTTCTTTTATTTCACTTTTTTCGAGGTCTTCAGAAAGATCATAAACAAATGCTATATACAATATCTAGAGGTTCTTTCTTTCACATCCATACTGATGATGCTAGAGTGATCCTAGATAGAATCCTAGAAGCTGAGATGGATAATACCCTTCATGATGAAACCCACGAAGCCGAAGTAGACACTCTACCAAATTCTCCATCTACTTTAGCTATCCTAAGTTCTGAGCCACAAAAGGAAGAAATTCCACCACCTGATTTCATGCTGGATATAGAATCTGATCTTTTTGCCGATTTTGGAAACATTTCAAACTACCATTCTATTGACAGACCCCAAAATGGCCATTTTAGCATTTGTTTGCTAACTGAACATCAATTGAGAGAGCTTATCGCAGTCATGAGTAGCGAATGGTTGGAGGAGTCAGAGCTTTCCTCTGATGTGATCTGTTTGGACACACCCTCTATAACTATACACTGTCCTTATGATTCTGATCGATTTAATGCTCTCTATAATCCTGTTGTGGGGATCAACATTGTTGACGGTCCTTAAGTACTAAAATTAACAATCAAATAAACATGAAAAAGGATCAATATGAAACAAACATCTAGAATTAGGGATTTATCTGACAGAATTCTACGAGCTTTGGTGTTTATCTATTTCTGCAGGGGGTTATCAGAGAATATGGAGAGAAGGCCCACATGTCATGTTTACAACGAGATAATTACGTGCCGCGCAATTTTCTTCAATCTAGAAGAGTCCATAAGCCACGGGAACGAACAAGAAGAGGATCGGGCTCGGGGGCAGGGCGCCCGCCCACCCAGGACTCTGCTTCGGGGCTAAACTCCACCGACCTAAAGGATCAATCTAAACCACACAATCAATGTCGGTTTGATCCGACGGCCCAAATTCACTTGAAGGGACTATAAAACCAAGGCCTCTCCCCCCTGGAGGAGGGAGGAGAAGAGAAGAAATCATTATTCAGATGTAGCCATCAAAGTTAGGGTTTAGAGCTTCTCTCCCACAGAGAATTAGAATTAGCTACTCTCTAATCCTTCAAGTTTAGAGGTTTGATTAGATAGCAATTAGAGAAGTAGAGCACTACGCTCTGGATTCGGATCTTCGGTAATAAAGATTGGTATTATTCATATCTTTCTCTAATTCTTTGTTCTAATTGCATTATGTCTCTAATTATTATGTTCTTAGTTTGTTCTAGTTCTATATTTGATATAGTTCTAATTGATAATGAGTTTATGTATAAGGTTGCAAAGCGCTTAGCTCTTGACGCGAGGGAGTTAGGTGATAGATCACATGTGAGCGTGGTGCTTAGATGTTATTTATCTGCAAATGTATCCTATTGGCCGGGTCGTGTGGTAGTTCACGATAGTGACAGCTTCGTTGATTCTTATATAGTCCACCCTCCGTTGATAGGACAGGCAGAACCGGTATTGTGGAGTAAGTCGTGCGATGCTCTGATTTACTTTATCAATATTCCTTATACATGAATGAAGAGTCTTTTATGCTATATATGATCTTGTAGACAACTAGAGTAGATTATGACTTAATAGTTAGTAGATAACTTAGAATCCATTCTCTAGCTAATCCGACATCACCTACATATATGAGGAGTAGTCTATTTTCTAATCGCTGTGTTCTTTATCCCTTGAACTTATAATTCATTATCATTATCTTTATGGTTTACCCCCTGCCAAAGTAAGTGACTGTGTGACGAGTTTCTCATTAGTAATCATGTTCTTGCAAGTTTATCTCTAGTCTATGCCTTGATAGATTTTGTCCTTAATTTAATTTCATCCCTTTTGTTCTCTTAAGCAAAATTATAAATAACGATACCTAGAATACTTTTCCTGGTGAAATGCTACAATGAGGTGTTTTATCTGTGCGCTTGCGGATAGAATAGATTATTTTCTAGAGAGCCTTTACATTTATAAATACCTTTGTACACTCTGGCACCATGCTGGGGATGACAACCTAGTATCTAAGTGGTGTTAGCTAGTGTCAACAAGCATTTCTGGCGCCGTTGCCGGGGAACAAAAGGGTAACACATAAGAACGGTAAGGAAAGCCAGTAAATCAGTCAAGGTTATTCATATAAAATTTTAGACTAGACTATAGAGAAATAATTGCATAAAACAGCTACTAAGTGAGAAATCATAACAAGGCACCTCTACTTTGGCAGGTTCACCCTGTTGTTTTTCTATGTTTATATTTTTATACAGGGTATATCAGGATTGACTTTGGGTACATTCAACTCTTCATCATCAGAACCAAAGAAATCAAGAAAAGAAGAAGCTAGCTACCAATTGCTGAAGCTATGGCACAAAAGACCTTGCAAGAATTCTCTGCCCCAAGTCTTGAGAACATTTCAACTGGTCCAAGATTTGCAGTAGAAGAAGGAGTACCCGAGTTCGATCTCAAGTCAAGCCTCATCAATTTGGTACAAGCTACACAATTCAGTGGAAAGGCACATGAAGATGCTAGTGCACACTTGCAGAATTTTTTAGAGATTGGAAGCACAATCCACATCAACGGAGTTGACAAAGACGTCATACTACTTCGCCTTTTTCCATTCTCACTAGAAGGGAAAGCGAGGAAGTGGTTCTACACTCATCAAGATAACATCAACAACTGGACGAACTTGTCAGATGCCTTTCTATAAAAGTTTTTCCCTATAGGCAAAACAACTGCCTTAAGAGGAAATATTGTCAGTTTTCAACAGCAGAAGACAGAAGCCATTTCAGAAGCATGGGAGCATTTTCAAGGATACATATTAGATTGTCCTCACCATGGAATGGCCACATGGTTACTTATGCAGACCTTCTACCATGGATTAACCCAGAAGGCTCGTGAGTGTCTAGATGCATCTGCTAAAGGATCATTCTTGGAGCTTACAACTGGAAAAGCAGAGATACTTTTGGATAAGATAGCTGAAAATCAAAGCTGGTTCCAAGATAAAGCTCAACAATGTCATCAAACTGAAGAAATACCAGAAGAAGTAAATGCATTATCAACTAAGATGGAAAATTTGCTCCATTAGATTGACCAGAGGGCCAAGTTCAAAGAAGATCAAAGGGCCATTGAGACAGCATACAAATATCAACCAACTTCGAGTCAACCCAATAGCAAAGGTATGAATTCAGGTAATACTTTCAAGCAACTTTCATTAAAAGAGATAATTGCTCAACAAACCAAAATTAATGATGAAGTTAAACAAAGGCTAGATACAAATGAATCATCTCTAAAAGATATACACAATAAAATGGATTTTCTACTAACTGCCTTTGATGAGCAAAACACTCTTAATAAAAGGGTAGAGCTTAAATTAATAAAGATAGCTGCTGCACTGCCTGTTGCTACTAACATTGAGCAGGTAAAGAACATAACTACTAGAGGAGGCAAAGCCACCAGAGATCCCCCATACCCAAAAGAGAAACAAAGAACATCAGCACCAGTGCAACCAGCAGTGATAGAAGAAGAAAGCCCAGTTGAAGCAGAAGATCTGCTACAACCACCAAGAACTGGAGAAATGAGGAAAGATTTTTACGACACCAACTATTTGCCATTTCCTAGAAGAAACAGAGGATTGCAGTCGGATGAGCAGTTTGGTAAGTTTATAGAGGTCATTCAGAAATTATATGTCAACATACCTCTGCTAGATGTCATACAGATACCTACATATGCGAAGTACATCAGAGATATTCTTAACAAGAAGAGACCACTGCCCACCACTGAGGTTATCAAGCTGACGGAAGAGTGTAGTGCGGCCATCCTCAACAAACCACCAAAGAAGAAGGAAGATCCAGGATGCCCCACTATTGATTGCTCGATCGGAAACCAACACTTCAACAATGCACTCTGTGATCTCGGAGCAAGTGTCAGTGTGATGCCAGCATCAGTCTACAAAAAGCTTGAGCATGCGACCCTAGCGGATCAATCGGTTCGACATCCGTTGGGTATCGCCGAGAACATTCCAGTCAAGATCAGAGATTTCCTGGTGCTAGTAGACTTCGTAGTACTAGACATGAGTCCTGACTCAAAAGTGTCCATCATCCTTGGAAGGCCATTTCTGAGCACTGCCAATGCCCACATTGATGTCGGGAAAGGAGAAATCAAGTTCAACATAAACGGACAAGAACACTTCACATTCAAACCCAGACACTAGAGAGACTCTACAGTGAAGGAAGTTCATGAAGAACCACTGGAGACACCATCTCCGGAGGAAGGTAATTCAGAAGATTAAAAGATTTGGAGGTCCAGCTTGGGGGACCTAAAAATCCCAAACCCTCACCGGGAGGTAAATCGGTATTTATCCGCATTATTAATTTTCTCATATTTAAATTCTTGCATAATTAAATCTTGCATTAGTCACATTTATTCATAGCATTATTATAATAATCAAAAGCCCCATATAAATAATATTCATGGTGCGTAAGAACCCATATTTATTAATTATTGTGGAGGCACAAAAAATTTTCCATAATCATTTTAATTATGTTTCAATTCTCATAGATTTTCCTGCATTATATTTAATTATAGTAACCTTCTAGAAGCATGACCCACACTCCTTGGGTCCCACATGTCATACACTTCACCTCACATACATCCCATCACATAATTTCATCCACCAATATGTTTCCACTCACCAGACATCTTTCCACCGTCCAACCACCACCAACACAATATTATTCTGCGTGAGATCAAAGCAAGGAAGCAAGTGGAGGAGGCACACCCAGGATGGACACCAGGGGTGGGCGCCCGCCCACCTACCCAGGGCACCCGCCCTGTTCCTTGCTCAGCCTATAAATGGCCACCTCCAGCTCCCCTTCTCTTCACACACACATTTCAGAAACCTTCCAAGCTCGTAGTTCTCGGTTTCCAGAGAATAGCTCTGAGTGTGAGAAGATTAAGAGTTCTTTTGAGTGAAAGAGTGAGTATCACCTAGTAAGTAGTGATCCCGTTGTCTAAGCGGAAATTAAAGTTGTTTAGGGGGAGGCTCTACCAAAATAGAAACTTGTCTTGAACGATTAACCCCTGGACTACTGATATTCCGGACAGCTGACCACTAACATTTTCTCTCACATTTTCTACTAGTTGTGTTTTTGCCAACTTTTGTTTGCAGGATATTTAAGAAGGTGAAGAATGCAGGGAAGGCTCTCAAGAACATTGGTACAAGGAGTTCATCCCGACACTCCTCACAGCCATCAGAGATGAGCGTCGACCTGACACCCACACAAGCTCCGTCATCTTCATCAAGTCAGCAAGTTAAGGTCCTTCTCAAGATAGGAGACCTTGGACTGAAGACCCGAAGAGAGAAAGAAGTATATCAGCAATTAAAGAACAAAGATTTTATTCACACCCCTACTCTCGATCCAATCTTACTACAAGAAATAGGTATGGACACTGAATTTGACTTAATTTTCCAAATGATAGGTTGGACAAATTTTTGGAATATAACTAAGCTGGGTTCTCGTCTTCTCACCCTCGAATTTCTTTGCACCTTACAATATTATGAGGGGGAATTGTTTTTCGGATGTTCAAACAAGAGATTATGTTGTCTTGGAGAGAGCTGAGCGACCATCTTGGTTTCTCTTCAAGATGCATCCTGAACATTGACTCCGACCTACCTAATTTTGAGAGACACCAGTTTTGGAGAGAAATATCTAGAGATAATTTTTACAGTCAAGCCCGAACCAGTGACATGGAACACCCCACTCTTAGGATGTTCCACAAATGGCTTGGGTACAATCTTTTCTATCGTGATGATATTAGGAAAGTAAGAGTAGGAGATTTACAACTTTTATATGTTGTTATTAATAAAGTACCTACTTCACCTGTTACACTTTTAGTTTCTCATTGGCTTAGTGTACCTAGTCTACAGGGACCAGTAGGATGTACTTCACTTATCACTCATCTAGCCTCTAACCTTCATTTACTAGAAAACTCATCGTTGGACTTCATAGATGAGTTAAGAATTTATCATTGCTATGACACATTTAGACAAGCTCGGATGTTAAAGAAAGAGGGGAATATAATATATATGCTATATGATGATAGAGGCAAGATTCGGTTACCTAACCCGAACCTTGGCCTCTACGTTGTTCAAAACTTTTTGATTGAGATTGCAGCAACACCAGTAAACCAGAGAGCTCCACAGCGAGTGGCATCTGAAAGGATGATCACCCATCGAGAACGCACCTGGTATGGAGCTGATCCCGGACCAGAAGAAGCAGCGCACCTGCATTATTGCGATTACAACCCTCGAGTCCTTCGAGACCCATGGGTTCGACATGTGCAACCACAAGAGCCAACAGAGGAGACATGGCCGGAGAGCCAAGATCACCAGTGGACAAACCCGCCTTTCCATACGGGCAGGTACTCCACTGATCCATATGGAGCTTCAGGATCCAGACCTCCGCTCCAATTTGATGCAGGACGATACTCCGACGCCTCCTACGCTTTCACGAATGACTACTATCAAGAGGCCGGTGCTTTCTTCACTCGTACCGACAACACTCTCCTCGACATCCAGAACATGCAAGCAGAACATGGACGACTCCTGGAAGAGCAACAAAAATGGAACCAGGACCATGCCGCTGCAGTACAATGAACGACAACATCACAACCATGATGCGGTTCTGGAACCTCGGGTAAGACCGACATCAACATCCAGCTTGGGGGAGTTCCTCCCCAATTTATCAAGTAAGTTTTTATTTGCTCTTCTTATTTATTTATTCTTTTCTATTTTAGTTTTTTATCTTAAAAGGAAAAACTTAGAAAACCCAATAAATATTTTCTTGCTTCAGTTTACTGCATTTTATAAACATGAAAACAAAAAAAAAGAGTGTGTAGATAAGTATGCTTTATTTTCTTGCTAAGTTTAATCTCTAGAAAAATAAAAAGACCAAAAAGATGTATAATGGAAATGATGAGCAGTTGCTCTGTTTGCTTACTTTCGAGTACCTAGTTTTTATATTAGAGTTCTTCCAGGAATTACTAAAACTTACTATCTTTGGGAAGCATAAAACTAATGTCTAGGTAAGAGGAAGGCATGATATAAAGTTGAACTGCTGTTTATCTTGTTCCTACTACACTAAGTTCTGGAGATTTATTTTGAAAACTTACAAATCACAAGATGAGTTCCTAGCATTACAACTACCTACCACAGCCACACTTGCTATAACATCTTTTACTATATTTACATTGAGTTTGATCGAGCTGTGTAGACCCTTAGGAGCTTTTCATGTGGTTAAATTAAAATATTCACTTGCACACATCTACCACAGCATTTATCACCAATCATTAAAATTGCTAAAAAAAATAATAATATATTATCACTCATTGTCCCAAGTATTGTTATTTTCTCTCTCTAAAAAGATTCAATGCAGAAGAGGCATGGGTTATGCAAAAATATGCGAGGAAATAAAAAGGGGCAAGTGCCCGGAACCTCGAAAAAGAAAGAAAAAGAGTGAGACGAGAGGTAAAAATGGACAAGTGTCCGGAGTAGAATTAGGGGTACAAAGATGCCCACTTGAGTGGAAAAAATGGACAAGTGTCCGATAGTAGAATTAGGGGTATCTACTACCCACCTGAAAAAAAAGAAAAGAAAAAGATAGCCCATGTTCTCCCAAAGCAAAGATCAGAGAAGAGGAGAGATAACAATATGAGGAGCAATGAGAACTAAGTTTTATTATCACTTATGCATTTTTACCATTACTATCATTTACTCCATCACACATGCACATCTTGATTTAATTATCTGCTGAGTTCCTTTGGATCCATGGCTCGATTCGACAACATATGTATGAGCTGTTTTTTCACTCCTATGAGCTCCACTTAAATATTCCATTAGCTATAGGTAAGTGGCATTTTGGTAAGGATCCACAAATACCACATATAGAGAGACTTGAGAGAATCATTGCTGGGAACTCTGAGTTTTATTTTGAAAACTTATAAAAAACTTTGGAACAAAGGTGAAGTATAGACAGGAGGAATAGTGCTTGACTTAATTATTTTGTCTTTCGATTACTTAAGATTTAAGTGCAGGTACTAAACTCCATAACACTTCACTCTAATCTGGAAGAATTTTTATATAAAAGCATGTGTCCTTGTCAGAAAAGAAAACATCGAAGCAACTCCTAATCCATCTCAGTTTAGCTGTTTGCTCAGGGACCAGCAAAGGGTAAGCTTGGGGGAGTTTGTTGACGGTCCTTAAGTACTAAAATTAACAATCAAATAAACATGAAAAAGGATCAATATGAAACAAACATCTAGAATTAGGGATTTATCTGACAGAATTCCACGAGCTTTGGTGTTTATCTATTTCTGCAGGGGGTTATCAGAGAATATGGAGAGAAGGCCCACATGTCATGTTTACAACGAGATAATTACGTGCCGCGCAATTTTCTTCAATCTAGAAGAGTCCATAAGCCACGGGAACGAACAAGAAGAGGATCGGGCTCGGGGGCAGGGCGCCCGCCCACCCAGGACTCTGCTTCGGGGCTAAACTCCACCGACCTAAAGGATCAATCTAAACCACACAATCAATGTCGGTTTGATCCGACGGCCCAAATTCACTTGAAGGGACTATAAAACCAAGGCCTCTCCCCCCTGGAGGAGGGAGGAGAAGAGAAGAAATCATTATTCAGAGGTAGCCATCAAAGTTAGGGTTTAGAGCTTCTCTCCCACAGAGAATTAGAATTAGCTACTCTCTAATCCTTCAAGTTTAGAGGTTTGATTAGATAGCAATTAGAGAAGTAGAGCACTACGCTCTGGATTCGGATCTTCGGTAATAAAGATTGGTATTATTCATATCTTTCTCTAATTCTTTGTTCTAATTGCATTATGTCTCTAATTATTATGTTCATAGTTTGTTCTAGTTCTATATTTGATATAGTTCTAATTGATAATGAGTTTATGTATAAGTTTGCAAAGCGCTTAGCTCTTGACGCGAGGGAGTTAGGTGATAGATCACATGTGAGCGTGGTGCTTAGATGTTATTTATCTGCAAATGTATCCTATTGGCCGGGTCGTGTGGTAGTTCGCGATAGTGACAGCTTCGTTGATTCTTATATAGTCCACCCTCCGTTGATTGGACAGGCAGAACCGGTATTGTGGAGTAAGTCGTGCGATGCTCAGATTTACTTTATCAATGTTCCTTATACATGAATGAAGAGTCTTTTATGCTATATATGATCTTGTAGATAACTAGAGTAGATTATGGCTTAATAGTTAGTAGATAACTTAGAATCCATTCTCTAGCTAATCCGACATCACCTACATATATGAGGAGTAGTCTATTTTCTAATCGTTGTGTTCTTTATCCCTTGAACTTATAATTCATTATCATTATCTTTATGGTTTACCCCCTGCCAAAGTAAGTGACTGTGTGACGAGTTTCTCATTAGTAATCATATTCTTGCAAGTTTATCTCTAGTCTATGCCTTGATAGATTTTGTCCTTAATTTAATTTCATCCCTTTTGTTCTCTTAAGCAAAATTATAAATAACGATACCTGGAATACTTATCTTGGTGAAATGCTACAATGACGTGTTTTATCTATGCGCTTGCGGATAGAATAGATTATTTTCTAGAGAGCCTTTACATTTATAAATACCTTTGTACACTCTGGCACCATGCTGGGGATGACAACCTAGTATCTAAGTGGTGTTAGCTAGTGTCAACAAACATCATGTCTGAATCATTTGCACTTAAATTATTTAAAAATTTGGTTTTAACCCCCACAACAAAAGTCATAAAGGAATCTTCGGGACGATTAGTCCCTAGTCTTGGAATTATTAATGTCCTACCACTTACGGTAGAAGGCTCCATGGTTCATTTGAACTTCTATATCTTTGATACATGGGACTTCGACCTGTTGATAGGACAACCTTTTAGAAGACTCCTTTATGAAGGTCATACTAGAAAGCTACACATTTCTTTTGGAAAAACCTTTAAATTTCCAATAACAATTTCACACTCCTTAAGTAATAAGGCTGAGTCATATCTTCTGCCTGATCCTATGGAGGAGGTAAAGGCTGCATCTCTAGAGCTTTTAGATGAACCAGACTTAGAAGACGAAGCTCCTTTCTGCATAAAAGAAGAAGCTGAACCTTCTGAACCTGAACCCTTAGATGAGTTTGCAGAAACACCTAGACCTCCCATAGAGCTTAAAACTTTACCACCCGGTCTTATCTATGCTTTCCTAAACAATAATCCAGAGTTTCCTGTGATCATTAGTGATAAACTCACTCAAGAGTAAACTCTGCGATTAATGACCATTCTTGAGAAACATCACTCAGTTTTCGGTCACTCACTCCAAGATCTTACAGGAATCAGTCCTATGATTTGTACCCATCGTATTCCGACAAATCCTTCTGTTTCACCTTCTCGAGAGCCCCAACGCAGACTTAACAACGCGATGAGAGAGGTAGTTAAAAAGGAAGTTATAAAGTTGCTGCATGTAGGGATTATATATCCTGTGCCGCACAGTGAGTGAGTGAGCCCAGTTCAAGTTGTTCCTAAAAAGGGAGGCATGACTGTCATTATGAATGAAAAGAACGAGCTAATTCCGCAACGCACCGTCACAGGATGGCGGATGTGCATAGACTATAGAAAACTGAACAAAGCCACGAGAAAGGATCATTTTCCTTTACCTTTCATAGATGAGATGCTAGAGCGATTAGCGAACCATTCGTTCTTCTGTTTCTTAGATGGATATTTAGGGTATCACCAAATCTCGGTCCATCCTGATGATCAAAGCAAAACCACTTTTACATGCCCGTACGGAACTTATGCTTACCGTAGAATGTCTTTTGGGTTATGTAATGCACCAACTTCTTTTCAAAGATGCATGATGTCTATATTTTCTGATATGATTGAAGAGATTATGGAAGTTTTCATGGATGATTTCTCTGTTTATGGAAAAACTTTTGATAGTTGTCTTGAAAACTTAGACATGATTTTGCAAAGATGTGAAGAAAAGCACTTAGTCCTTAATTGGGAAAAATGTCATTTTATGGTTAGGGAAGGAATAGTGCTGGGACACCTAGTGTCTGAAAGAGGTATTGAGGTAGACAAAGCTAAAATTGAAGTAATTGAACAACTACCTCCACCTGTGAACATAAAAGGAATTCGAAGCTTTCTTGGCCATGCTGGTTTTTATCGCATATTCATAAAAGATTTTTCATTCATTGCTAGACCACTTACTCTTTTGCTAGCCAAGGATGCACCTTTTGAATTTGATGATGCATGTTTAACATCTTTCAATTTATTATAGAAAGCACTCATATCTGCACCAATCATTCAACCCCCTGATTGGTCGTTGCCTTTTGAAATTATGTGTGATGCTAGTGATTATGTTGTGGGGGTAGTTTTAGGACAAACTAAAAATAAGAAGCATCATGCAATTGCTTATGCCAGTAAAACTATGACAGGAGCTCAACTTAATTATGCAACCACTGAAAAGGAGCTTCTAGCTATTGTCTTTGCCATTGATAAATTTAGATCTTATTTAGTTGGAGCTAAAATAATTGTTTACACTGATCATGCTGCACTAAAATATCTGCTCACTAAAAAAGATGCTAAACCTCGCCTGATTAGATGGATTTTATTACTTCAAGAATTTGACTTAGAAATAAAAGATAAAAAGGGAATAGAAAATTCTGTTGCTGATCGCCTGTCTAGAATGTATTTTAAGAATCCACAGGAAACCCCCATCAATGATTCACTCCGGGACGACATGCTCTACGGGATTAACAGGTCTGACCCCTGGTATGCAGATATTGTTAATTTTATGGTTTCAGGGTATGTACCACCAGGAGCAAACAAGAAGAAGCTTATTCAAGAAAGTCGTTCATATATATGGGATGAGCCATACCTCTTCCGAGTATGCTCTGATGGCTTACTCAGGAGATGTGTGACCACCGAGGAAGGATGGAAGATCATCGACAGATGTCATTCATCACCATATGGAGGTCATTATGGAGCATTCCGTACACATTCAAAGATCTGGCAGTGTGGATTCTACTGGCCTACAATGTATGAAGATACGAAGCAACATATCAGAAGATGTGGGCCATGTCAAAGGCACGGAAACATAAGCACGAAGGATGCCATGCCACTCACGAACAACCTTCAGATTGAGCTCTTTGATGTCTGCGGAATAGACTACATGGGTCCATTTCCCCCATCAAGGAAGTGTGAGTTCATCTTGGTGGCAGTTGACTACGTCTCCAAGTGGGTAGAGGCACTACCTTGCAAGCATGCTGACAACATCAGTTCAAAGAGGATGTTTGAAGAAGTTATATTTCCAAGATTTGGAGTTCCCAGAGTAGTGATAAGTGATGGAGGAGCACACTTCATCGACAAACGCTTCAAGCAATATCTATCAAGACATGGAATCCGTCACAACGTCGCTACCCCCTATCATCCTCAAACAAGTGGCCAAGCAAAGACTTCCAACAAGCAAATCAAAAATATTCTTCAGAAGACAGTCAATGAAATGGGAACGGCATGGAAAGACAAGTTACCCGATGCACTCTGGGCATACCGGACAGCATACAAGACCCCAATTGGAATGTCTCCATACCAATTGGTGTACGGGAAGACTTGCCACCTACCTGTTGAATTAGAATTCAAAGCACACTGGGCCATAAGGAGATGGAATATGGACCTAGATGTCGCTGGAGATCATAGAAGAATGCAACTATCAGAATTGGAAGAATGGCAAGAGAAAGCATATCACAATTCGAAGATCTATAAAGAAAGAGTCAAAAGGTGGCATGACAAGAGGATCAAGAAGAAGGAGTTCGCACCCGGAGATAAGGTATTACTTTTTAATTCCAGGGTGAAGCTTTTCGGGCATGGAAAACTCCGGAGTAAATGGGAAGGACCATTCAAGGTAATCAATTCATCATCCCACGGAGCTATCACTCTTCAAAATAACGAAGGTACGTTATTCAAGGTAAATGGTCAATGCCTTAAATTATTTTTAGAGCCCAATAAAGAATTAGAAGAGATAGACGTGATCCATTTTTACCTTCCCATGGAGATTTAGAGCCCGACCTTTTTAATCTGACGTTTTAGGGCCATGTATATATTTTCCTAATAAGTTTTGCATCTAGAAACATGCTCGAGGAAGTGGGCCCACAGAGGGGCCAGACACAGGGCGGGCGCCCTGATGAAGAGGGCGGGTGCCCAGCCCCTGTCCCCTCTCGGTCCCGATTTCCTCCGTCGCGGAAAACACATTTATGGTAAACCAAATAATCCTTCAGATGGAAAGTTTCGCACGCACGGCGACGGGAGTAACCCGAACAATCCCTAGAGGCACTTTTTGACCCCTATATAAACAGACCCCTGACGTCAGTTTTCAAACACCAATCTATTCAAGCCTTCTCTTCTTCTTCAATTAGAGCTTGCTTAGTTCCTTGCTGCTCCAATGGCCGAAGAGTTCCACGACGATTGGGAAGTCGTTCCCTACGACCTCAACAAGAAGCCTAAGGAAGACCCCGACGCCCGTGCTCTTGTCCCGGCCAACACAGAGTGACAGCTAGAAGCCATGGCATTACGCCAGCGCAGCTCCGCCCAATCCTACCATGCTCAACCAGTTCTCACTGCACCGCCGCAACCCCTACTTCTCAAGGGACCATCAGCCAAGAAGGAGGCCACCATCATGGTGCCAGCCGGCACAAGGATCCTGCCAGCTAGACCCAATGAGAGGGTCGTTGGAGTTAAGACCAACCGGAGCGGTGAGATCAGCAGCATCCGCTACACTACAGAAGCGGAGAGGCCTTACTTTGAAGGGATTAGAGCAGCCAAAGTCCGTTTCATCCCTCCAAAGGCAGCCCCGAAGCACGCTCTCAGTGCTCTTGAGACACCTCCTAAGCGTCGCAAGACTATAGTAGATTGATAAGGACGTTCGTAGGCTAGAGAGAGTCATCATAGACCTCCAGTCCTCGGTTAATTCTATCACTAGGCAGCTCTCTAACCAGAACACCGTTATACTAGGTCTTAGGCATGATCTTGCTAGTGCCAATAAGAAGATCAGGGAGTTAGAGCGTCGCTAAGTTATCTAGATTAGATCTTGAGGCAATGCATCTTAGTTATTTATCTTTAAATTCGGTTTAGATTTACTATTATCGTCAGTTTGCTACTAGTCATTTGTAATAAATGCCACAAGATTAATAAAGAGTATTATTACTATTATTATTATGTCTTGAGTGTCTCTACTTTATTTTTTATGCAAGAAAGCAGAAAACAAGTATGGGGGAGATCCCTTGACATGCCAAACGCACTTCGACTACACCACTCCATGATTTAAGTACATACTCTGCACACTTTACACATACATATATCTTGGATTATGCAGAATATTGTCTCTGACATGATAAATTAAAAAGATTAAAATGTTTCTAATCATGATTAATCTCACTCTGTGATATTTCCTGAAAACCTGCAATTAATGAAAAATTATTTTAAAACCCTGTGTTACTTAAGTCATTGTGGAATATGAGATGGTAGAGTATGAGTTTCTTATTCTTGATATCATTGTTGCTTGGAGAATTTATTCAAAAATTCTAGCTACCATCTGTTTTATATGCCTGCCAAACCTGAAAATATTAATATGATAATTATAAAAGCTATCTCCTCTATATTCAGTTTGTTCAAAATGAGTTAGACCCTTGTTGAAGAGATTTATCATACTCCTAAGATCAAGACGTTTATTCAGAAAGATTCACTCTTCCAAAGTATTATTGCGTTAGAGGCATGGGCTATGCAAAAATAAGGATATTTCGAGGAAATAAAAAGGAGCAAGTGCTCGATAACCTCGCAGAAAAAAATGGACAAGTGTCCGGCAGTAGAATTAGGGGTACCTCGGTATCCACCTGAAAAAAAGAAAAAAAATGATAGCCCATGGTCCTCTAATAACTAATATGCCAGCAAGAGTTGACAAGTTTTTAATTTCCAAAGTCTTTGATCTAAGAGTATGACATTCCTCTCCTCGGATCCTGTTTTGATCAGGCAATAAATGCAAGGTAAGTATGCTTGAGAATTTTTTATCTGAGAGAACCTATGAGGATAAAGGTATGCTAAATTTATTTTCAAAAATATACAAAAACTACAAGTGACAGGATTAAGAAGAAAGGACCTCTACTCTTGACCATATATTTCCCTGACTACAGTACACAGTGAATTCTCTTACAACACCCTGCAGGTATGAAGAAAATGTTTTAACCCCAGATATTTTTCTTAACCATCCTTTTCTCTAGGACGAGTAAAAGCCTAAGTATGGGGGTATTTGTTGACGGTTCTTAAGTATCAATTTTAATTATCAAATAAATAAGGGAAAGGACCAATATAAAAACAACACCTAGAATTAGGGTTTGATCTGACAGAATTCCACGAGTTTTGTTGTTTATCTGTTTCTGCAAGGGGTTATCAAGAAATAAGGAAGAAAGGCCCACATGTCGGGATTACATAGAGATATTAACGCACCGCGCAATTTTCTACCATCTAGATGACTCCAGAAGCCACGGGAACGAACGGGAAGGTGATCGGGCCCGGGGGCAGGGCGCCCGCCCTCCCCCCTAGGGCGCCCGCCCTGGTGTTGTGCCCAATCACATCCAATCTCGCGGATCATGCTCCACCGATCTAAAGGATCAAGGATAATCGTTTAATATATGTCGGTTTGATCCGACGGCCCACGTTCACCTGAGGGAACTATATAAGCAGACCCCCTAGCCCCTGGAGGAGAACAAGTTCATCATAGAGTTGAGAGGTGCCCTTGAAGGATAACCTTTCCTCTAAATAGACTTAGGGCTTAGCATCTAATGTGAGTAGACTAGATCTACTAGATTGAGAGAGATAGAGTGGAGGTGTAGATCGGAGGAAGCCCGGCCTGTCGGTGTCTACTCTGAGGTTGTACCTGCGGGATCAAGTTCTCCTAACCCGAAGCTTGCTCCTAGGATTCTTCAGTATTTCGACTTCTAAATACTAGTAAGTTCTTGTTTTATTGTTCTTTGGTTTATGAGTTTACTTTAATCTCTTCGCGTAGAGTTTAGAGTAATCATCTCTAGCGTAGACGTGGTGTTTGGGCTAGAATACTCATAGATATCCCCTGACTAGCTGGACCGTGGTAGTAGCGAGGAACGTGACATTTCCGAGTTACCTTTGCAGGCCATATCTCGTTAGCAGGAAGGATAGGGTTTATAGGTGCGGGTTGAACATCCTCTGTGGTGTCTAGATTCTGTTAGCCTCCCCAATAGAACAGTAGATTATCCTTACCAAGGTTAGAAAGAGATTACCGTTGTAGTCTTCTCTATATATCGCTCACATCGAGAAACATTCTTTGTAGCCTAAAGGTTAGTAGTAATAGACTGGGTTAGTCAGATGCACTCTTTCTCCTAGTGGTAAAAATATAAATACGTACTATGGATAACCTCCCGGGTGAAGTTCTCACCGATATCCGTGCGCTTGCGGATCAATTCCTTATTGCGTTCCCAAATATCAACACACTACATCCATCAGCTCATTGACGGTCCGTGGGTGATTGCGCCCCAATTCCTGCACCAAGTCCTTGCAGGTGGTGCCTGACACAAATGCCAGGATGACGTCGTGGTCGGGGATGTGTGGGAGTTCGGTGCGTTGCTTGGAGAAGCATTGAGCGTACTCTCGGAGAGATTCCCTGACCTTCTGTTTGCATTTGCTGAGATCCCATGAGTTGCCTGGTCGGATGTAGGTCCCTTTGGAATTTTCTTCGAACACCCTGACCAGGTCGGCCCAGTTGTGGATTTAGTTGGTAGGGAGTTCTTCGAGCCACCTGTGAGCGGTGTCAGAGAGAAAGAGCGGAAGCTGTCCGATGATGGCTCGATCATCTCCTTGAGCTCCACCCAACTGGCATGCCAGTCGGAAGTCTGCTAGCCATAGTTCTAGCTTAGTCTCATCGTTGTATTTGGCGATGCTAGTTGGGGGTTGAAACGGGTTGGGTAGCGGTGTGCTGTGAATCGCTCGGCTGAAGACTCGAGGCCCCGACGGCTCTGGAGCCATCCGGTCCTCATTGTTGTCGTAGCATCCGCCACGGTGAGCGTTGTAGCCTCGTTCCTCGGCATCCCTGTGCTTGTGTTGCCGGTGTTTGTTGATGTCGTGGCGCGCATCATGCGGCTCCTGGTTGAGGCGCTCCTGGATCAGTGTCGCCTTCTTACCTCGAGGAGGAGGTTCCTAGTGGACACAAACCTCCCTCTCATGTCGCATGGGCTCGGGTCACTTTTCTGTTGCCACCCCTCGATTTCGGGAGGCTGAACTTTCAGCCTGTTGGGCCTCCACATCGTGGAGTAAGCCTTGTACCTCATCTCGTATACGACGTGCTTGGGAGTTCGAGGGCTCGGGCATGTTGCATAATAACATAGTTGTCGCCACTATGTTCTAGCTTGCTCGAGGGAAACAGTTGATGAGGCGTTTCGGTTCTTTGTCCTCGACGATCTGTCGGTAGACGTCTCGAGCACGACCTCGAGCACCTCCGCCATGTGGATGCGCTTGATCTTGCTCGAGAGCTCGCTCCAATTGGTCGAGCTGCTCCCGATCCTCATCAAGTTTGGCCTTTAACTCATGCAATTGCGTGAGCTACGTGGCATTGTTGTCCTAAGGAGGGGGAGGGTCTGGCCATCCTTCTTGCCCAGGAGTCCTGGGGTTTGCTCCTGTGGCTGGAGCGGCAACAGCGGATGGTGACGGCACCGTATACGACATTGAAGCACTCCCTCGTGGGGTCAGAGCTATCAGACTCGGAGTCAGGGTCGGGTTCTGCAGCGGTGTAGAAGCATCCGGCCCACTCTTCCACGAGCTGCTATCTCAGCATGGTGAGTGTGTAGCGCCCTGGCCTAAGTGGTCGAGGCCTGCGTATCTGTGGAAAGCCTAGATTTTCAGCAGATGACGGGATCCCCTTTCACACCGTTGTGTCACATGCGATAGCTAGTGGCCGCTCTGCGTGCGCATTGGCACTAGGGAAGAATGCCTTGGCGAGGGATGTCGCGGCATTGTCGAGACCAAACGGGAGCAGTCGCCTGGTGGTGAACAATCCGTGCGGTAGCAGGGTGGATGGTAGTGAAGGTGTGTGGGGGATAGTCTCCCTTGGCGCCATAGGGTGGCGATCGCTCCCACGGCTAGCCATCTTGGTCACTATCCCTAAGCGTGGAACTGATGGACCCTTGACCGGAGGGCCGAGCTGCTCTACTCGGGGCGGCGATCGGGCGGCAGCCACGGGGCAACGGTGACGGTGTTGATCGCACCTCCTTTTGGGCAGGGAGGCGTGGTGGTGAGGTCAATGTGTGGCCCTTGATCGTGAGGGCACAATGTGGGCTCCATCCGTCCCTCTGACTGAGAGCAAAATCATGTCGTATTCGAAACCGGTAGACATGAACTCAAGGCTCCCAAACCAGATCACTGTGGAGCGTGGAATCAGTGAAACTGAGGTGGCCATCTGGAAAAAGATGGAGAATCATCACTAAACACGTAGGACCCCTACTTGGTGCGCCAACTGTTGGTGTTTTAACACCGCGGGTAACACCAACGAGTGAATTTGTGTGTGTCTCCCTTTTCGGATGGTGATGTAAGATGAACATGAGAATTTATCCTGGTTTGGGCAATGGAAGGCCCTACATCCAGCGGGGGGGAGAGCTTGTATTATCTTGCACCTAAGTGCTTGTATAGTGGTGTATACAAGAGCTGGTGGTTGTGAATTCTAAGTCCTAACAGTGTGGAGCTAGGATGTAGCATGGAGTGTGTGAGCCATGTTCTACAGATGATGTTGTCCTCTCGTTCGGCCTTGGCATCCCCTTTTATAGATCAAGGGGAGGCTCAAGGTTACAGAATATAAGTACTAGGGTAGGCCTCGATAGGGGTATAGCCCGGGTCAACTTGAGGCTTCCTACTAGCGTGCCCTCGACCGGTCTTGTTGTAGCATACTTGGCGATGATGGTGCGTGCGTCTCCCTAGCTGACTCTCTGTATATCGTTGGTATTGGTTCGCAAATACGCACGCTTGTACATCCTTGTAGTCGTCGCGTTAGGAGTTGTTGAGGCGCTGACTTCCCTCGCTCAATTCTTCTTCGAAAAGGAATAGGCAAGCTCGACGATCTGACAGGTTAAGCGGCGTCCGTATATGGGAGAGCTGACCATTAGGCCTTGAGGGACCTTTTGATGGGACATTACGCCTATTGCAACAGTACCTTCATGTATTTTTCTCCGAATTTGGGGATAAAGCTGAGGAAAAGTGAGATTTGATGGGTGCACGACCCATCATCACGGTTGTCGTGCTTGTAGGGTTAGGTGGGAGCTTGTCAGCCGCATTAAATGCTCTGGATTCCATACCGGCGGCAGGCGGCGGGTGCGCGCTTTTGCGCTCGAGGCCAGTCGGTTCGCTCGATGTTGTTTCCATAATCGAGGATCACCCCGGTCTCGAGTCTGTAGGCGTTCGCTCGATCTTGTTTCCGTCACTGAGACCTAGGTCAACCAGCGTGCGTACTGTGGATCGAGTCAGGGCGTCGATCAGCGTGTGTTTGTAGAGGGGGGCATGGGCGCAGGTCAACTCGAGGCCTTCGTACCGGTGTGGCTCGACGGGTCTTGTTACTGCGTACTTTGATGATGATGGCGCGTGTGTTCTTTTGCATGAATCCTTGTATATCCCCTGGTAATTGGTCCATATATACACACGCGCGTACGTCCCTACAGTCGCTGTGTCGAGAGTTGTTAGAGTGCTGACTTCCTCTGGCCACTCCTTCCCTAGGAAGTATCCGATGGCCTCGAGGTTCAGGAAGACTGGGCAGGGCCCATTCAAGGAAGTGCTGACTATTACACCTCGAGGGGTCGCTCGACAAGATGTTACGCTGGCCGTGACAGAAAAGCCGTGTACCTTTCCCTGATTTCCTTGATAAAGCCTATGAAAAGTGGGACGTGACGGGGGTACGACCCATCATCAGTGCGGCGGCCGCCATGGCATTAGGTGGGAACCTATTAGGTGCATTTAATGCTCTAGATCCCGTACTAGCGGTAGGCAGATGAGGCATGTCACGCACTCGAGGCGGCGCAGTTTGATCAACCCTGATCCCACGATCGAAGGGCATGCGAACTCGAGGCTTCGGCGTTCGCTCGAGCGATTTTTCATCATCGAGGCTTATGTCGATGAGCGTGTTGGTCGTACTTACAATACGTTGAGTGGGGGGCATAGTTGTTATTCGCTCATCAGGGATGTCGGGGCCTGCTCCTGGGCTGGCCCAAGATGGTTCGTACACTGGGGTTTTTCCCTCCTGTCAGAGCAGGTTGGGACTTTATCTCTTTTAGGAATATCCATTTGGGTACCCCCTTATTGATATCCTCGATAGTAGCCCCCGAGCCTCTACTCGGGCACTAGTGCTTGAGTTCAGGATCATTACTGTAGATGGGGGAGTCGGTGCCGAGTTTCTATGGGGGACGCGCGAGCGTCCCCTGTGGGGGTAGCCCCCGAGGCCTCGGAGGAGTCGGTAGACTCATTTGAGGGCTGTGCTTATCTCTTCTAAGGGTGTTTGTCGGTTCTAGAATCTCCTTGCAATGTTGCGCGAGTCAGACAGCATGAGCGGAGGGTTGTCGCACCTTATCTAATGGATCCCTTATGCCATCGGACTTGGTTACTCTCGACCCTCTTTTGTCGATAGGTGTCAGATCTAGTGGAGCCCTTGAGCCTCGTATGCTCATGGCCTCCCAACTTTCATCCCATGAATCCTTTCGATTCGGACGTGAGGCGAGAAGCGTGACGCTACCCTCGGCTGGGCGAGCGTCGGCGTCCTCAGTGAGCTGGTATTAGGAAATCCAAGTGAGAACCTATGCCCCGTTTTGATGGGGGTTGGCTGTCAGCCCTGAGGTGTTCTGATTGGTGCCAAACTTGCGCATGCATATACCAGTCCCATTTGATAGGGTCTGGCGGCTCGATGCCTCCCTCCATGGGGATTCCTTGCCTTGCTGCTTGTCTTAGCCTTGGATACTCCCAGTGGGGTCTCGATAATTCAATCTCGAGCTTCGCCTCGTGTTGGCCCCCTTCTGGGTGTCCCTGACTCAAGTACTCGAGAGTGACAGTCGAACCCTGACTGAGAGTCAGTCCTCGCTCCCTCCAGATTCTACTGTGGTCTGGAGCCCGACTTACCTTCGTACGGAAGGAGTCGTGGTGGCGATCCGCTTTCTTGCCCGTTGGGCGTACCTTTTTAGGAGGGAGCTGTTGTGACGCGATCCTCTTTAGGCGAAAACGACAAGTGTCCTGTCACGGGAATCTAGGAATAGTTAGATGGCACATTTAATGCGGGGATTTACCTTCCGTGGTTGTCGGATCTACCCGTTGCGGCCAGTTCTATATATTCGAGGGGCCAGACTCACTGCTCCCACTTTCGCTCTTTGCCATCGTCTCCTAGTTCTTTCCTTGCGCGTTCCTGCACACGAGAGGGAAAAGAAGACAAAAGAGAAAGAGAAAGAACAAATCGTTGAAGTTGCTCTTAGACATAAGCCAAATTTAGAGAAAGTAATATGGGCTTTTTCCTATATATATATAGATATAGATATATCTAGACAAAATATATATTTAAGTATATAATAAAAGATATATGCTAAAAATAAAAATATCTTGTATAATTTAAAAATAAAGAAAGTAGAAATACCGATTTATGAGAAACGAAATATTTTATAAGCCTTGTTTAGATGTGAATTTTTTTTTGGATTTTGACACTGTAGCACTTTTGTTTTTATTTGATAAACATTGTCTAATCATGGAGTAACTAGGTTTAAAAGATTCGTCTCGCGAATTACAGGCAAATTGTACAATTAGTTTTTATTTATATTTATATTTAATGCTCCATGCATGTGCCGCAAAATTCGATTTGACGGAAAATCTTAATTTTTTTTGTTTTTAGATGAACTCAACAAGGCCTAATTTAGAATGTAAATAAAAATACATATTTCCATGAGATGGACCCCACTTCCCTTCCTACCTTTTTCGTCCTCTTCTTGAGTCGTCCCCCCGGTCCCAGTCCCCACCACCGTCGCAGCCGGAGGGGAGAGGACGAAAGGCAATGCCGTGCTGCCAGACGGTGCTCAGTGCCGCCGCCGCCGCCGCCGCCGCCAGCAGCACGCCATCATGGCTCCATCGGCTGCACGCCAAAGGGGGACTCTCCTTCCCCTCCCACCTCAACATCGACGACCTCCTCTACGGGGGCCGACAGGCCCAAACTCCCCCTCCCCAGCCCCTGCCGCCTTCTTCCTCCAATCACCACAACGACCTCGTCGTTGTTGTCAGGGAGCCGCTTGCGAAGGCCGCCGCCAAGCCCAAGCAGCCGCCGCCGCCGGCGCAGCGCGCGCCCCGCAACCCTTTGCGATCAAACCCTAGCTCTAGCAATTCCCCGCAGCCGCCGCCGCCGTCGCAACAACAGGTTCAGCTCGCTGCTGTGATCTCCGAGGTCTTCGCGGTCCCATCCTCCGCCCCGCCGGGCATCCGGCCGCCCAAAGCCTTCCGCAAGCAGTCCCGGCCCCGCCCGAGAACTGACGAGGACCAGCCGATCCCTGCCCTTCCTGCACAGCGTCCGCACAAGGACAAGAAGGACAAGATCGCCAAGGCCAAGAAGCGCCGCCGGGCGGAGCGCGCCGCGGATGCTGACGGTGAGAGGTGCAGCCGGACCGATGTCACCGTCATAGACACCAGCATCGATGGCTGGAAGGCCGCCAAGCTGCTCATCCGCCGGGGAGATATCTGGAAGGTCCGTGACAAGAAGCCTTCCGCGGTATCTGAACTGGAGGATGCCATTGCCAAGGGCAAGAGGAGGGCTGGCCTTGTCTCCAAGCTGCAGAGAGACAAAGAGAAGGAGAAGCAGAAGGAGAAAGAAGCAATGACATCAGTGAGTAATCTTCATGCAAATTCGCTGTAATATTAACGACTTTGCTCTGCTTTACCTGCCTCTTGTGGTGACAAAGGAAAGTGATTTGGGGCTTTTCGTGATCTTCTTGCCATAGTAGTATTGTGGTGATAGCTTGAGTCGTATAGCCTGATGAACTGATAACGTTCTAGATAGGCACCTGTGAACCTGTGAGAAATGATTTTGCCCAAGCACACACTTGATCGATGTCTAACTGAACCAAGCAAGCTCGACAAGCTGAGGCAATCACAAAGATTCACAAGAACACAAGTGGTAAAGAAGAATTCTAATTCTCAAGGGGGCAACAATGGCACAGCCCCCAAGAATGAGCACATGGCTTCTCTATTTTTTGTGTTCCATTTTTTGTTGGGGTTTGAGGAAAGGAGGAGCAAATGCTATTTTTCACTTAGAACATCCCTCCTATTTGGGCTTTGTTTGGTTTACTTTGCCCTGTCTGAAATATGTGAGCCTGAACATACACCAAAATATGTGTAGATCAGCTACAAATGAGGATCCATGTATTGCATTCTATGTTATACTTAATAATGGGTAATGGCTACATCTATATATAATACACTCATGTTTTTTAAGCATCTTGAACCATACTGACTGCTTATTGTTGGGTGGTACTTGGCCTAACTCCTTTGTTTGTTCTATGGACCTGAGAACTAACATCAATGTATTTCCAGTAGGTAGCAAGTGATTCTTAGTATGGGTATGAAATTCATGAAGAAATAGAATCATCTATATGTTGTAGGTACTGAGTTGGAACTAAGCGTGTGTTTCGCTGAGGGGGACAATGGGGGGTGGGTTGGGGCGAGCCCGTTTTTGGTGGTGTTTGGTTAAGGGACGATAGGAGGTGGGACCTTCCCCACCCTAGAGGGAAAATTCCCCTAGATTCGGGGTTAGCCCCGCCCCTTAGAATTGAGGGGATGGGCTGTCCCTATTCACGTCGTCTGCTCCCTTTCGATCCCTCGGGTGGTGAATGCAGAGGTTGGAGCTGGACCTCTTCGGCCATGGCTCCATCCCTGTCCGAGCTTGTGGTGCCATGGCTCCTCCCCTCCGAGAGGGTGGCATGGCGCGAGTGGCGCCATGGCTTGTTCCCTCCGAGCGGGCGGCACTGGATGAGCGGTGCCATGGACCCTCTCTGAGTGCGGGCAGCACTGGGGTGAGCGGCACGTGAAGAGGAGCAGCGACACAGGAGGCATAGGGAGACGTAGCGGCAACCAATGTTTTCTGATCGGCTTATCATTTCTAATCGGTCTGGTACCGATTAGGACGATCAGGAAATCGACCTCTGATCGAACTAATTGTCCAACATATAGCAGGACTATATATCATATCTATACCTATCTATAAAGAGGGAAAATTTCAGTCTGCCCAAAAAAATTTTCGGCCCCGCCGTGTCGTGTTCCGTCTAGAATCGGGCCCTGGTACGTTATGGAGGAGGAAAGAAAATAGAAGCTTTTCTAGGGTTCCCAATGCAAAATCTCCTATACACATTAGAGCATGTTAAGAATAAAAAAAAGTACAAAGGTCTAAGTGCAAATCTGTCCGCCAATCTCAGCCTGGTCTGGTTATTTTCGTCCGCTCTATCCGTAAAGAGATAAATTTTCCGTCTCTGCCAGAGTCCGGTCCAGACCATAGACTTTTGCCCCCCATGTTTATCCTATCGTCAAGTTCATTCCCAATTCCAGGAAAAGAACTCTAATCTACGTGCTTGCACAGGAGACAAAGTCCAAACAGAATCAGATCAAGGCAACATAGACCAAAATTGAGGCCAACACAAATCAAAATCGGAGAATGATTTAACTTAAAATCGGACAGCAACCAAACTATAAATGTAGCCATTGTCGACCTCCACAGCAACCACAAAAAAATTACAAAATTGATGGATAAGTCTCTGTTGGCTGGTGGTTGTGGGCTGCAGTAGGCAGCACATGGTCCTTGTGTAGGACAGCATCCTTGACTGCTTTTAGGACAACAGTTAGCATCTGTAGGACAGCATCTTGACTGCTTTTAGGACAGCAGTTAGCATCTGTAGGACAGCATCTTAGACTAGCATCTTAGACTAGCATCTTGGCATATGCTGGCTGGTTAGCAGCCCTATAAATATGTATCCCCAACCTCTCAGGTTGGTATAGCATTGTGTGACAAATAAACGCAGAAAATTGCCCCAACTCAGTGTGCTATCCTCTCAATGAGAGTAAGGATCCTGCTCACACCTAGAGCAAGGATCCAGCGACTAACAAGTGGTATCAGAGCCGTAGTATCCTGTAGCCTAAGCATTTCCTGCTCAATCCCTTCTCCAGTCGAGCTCCCTGCCTCGCAGCAGCCCCGGCTGGCAGCAGCAGCTGTTCCGGCTGCCTCTGCTCTCCGCGCAGCAGCGCGCCATGGCCGCAGAAGGGCAGTCTCAGCACTCGGGCACCTCGAGCGCGCGGCGTCGGCAGGAGGCCGACCTCGCTGCAGCAGAGGAGCGCAGGCGAGCAGCGGCAGCGACCGCTGCAGCAGCAGCGAGGGCGTCGAGGCTGGCCCAAGCGGAGCTGGCAGCAGCCAGAGCGGAGGTGGAGGCAGCAGCAGCTGCAGATGCAGCGCGTGCAGCGGCAGCGGAGGTTGAGGACCTGCGCAGCAGTCACAGCAGCTCCATCGCTGCTGATGACAGTGCTGACCCAGACCTGGAGCTGCTGGAGAGAGATGCAGCACGCCGGCGAGCGGCGCAGTGGGCAGCCGTGCACGCCCACGAGCGTGGCCGCAGTCCAGACAGGCGTGGAGGCGCCGGCGGCGTTCTTGGAGGAGGCGCACACGGCAACGGCGGGGGACGGGTCGAGGAAGAGCATGGCCTTCGCAGGCCGCGTGGCTCTCTCTCCCCGGACCGGTACCGTGGTGGAGCCGGTGACGCTCCTGGAGGAGGCGCACATGGGAACGGCGGTGGACGGGTCGAGGAAGAGCACGGCCTTCGCAGGCCGCGTGGCTCTCTCTCCCCGGACCGGTACCGTGGCTCCCACGGGTACCAGGCTGTTGCTAGGGACGTTGGCCCTGGTGGTGGGTGGCCTACCCTCACCAAGACCAACTATGTTGAGTGGGCTGCGGTGATGAAGGTGAGACTTCGTGCTGCACATGTGGGAGGCAGTCCGGTACGGCGACGTCGACTACGACCAGGATCGACGGGCACTGAATGCCCTCATCGCTGCAGTCCCGACCGAGATGCAGTTCTCGCTTACCAGCAAGCGGACTGCCAAGGATGCTTGGGACGCCATTGCTGCAGCACGCATCGGCAGTGATCGCGCCCGCAAGTCCACACTGCAGCAACTCCGCAAGGAGTGGGAGGACCTGGCCTTCAAGCCAGGTGAGGACGTTGATGATTTTGCTCTCCGTCTCAACACTTTGCTGCGGAAAGTGGTGCAGTTTGGTGACAACACCTACAACGAGGAGAGAGCTGTCGAGAAGCTCTTCCGCTGCGTCCCCGAGAAGTACAAGCAGATGGCTCGCTCAATCGAGTCCCTGCTAGACCTCTCCACGATGTCGATCGAGGAGGCGATAGGTCGCCTCAAGGTCGTCGACATTGACGAGCCACAACCCTCCTCGGGGCCCAAGCTCCTTCTCACCCGGGAGCAGTGGGCTGCCGGGCAAGGTGACAAGAAGAAGGGAAGCGTGGCAAGCGCGGCAAGTCACGCAAAGGCGCCCAGGCCGGGGTGCAAGGGCGTGCCAACGGAGGTGCCCGCGGAGGTGTCCAAGGCGCCGCCGCCGAAAAACCGAAGCCGGCACAAGATGACTGCTGCAGGAACTGTGGTCTTACTGGCCATTGGGCTAAGGACTGCAGGCAGCCACGACGCGCCCAGGCCCACGTCGCGCAGGCAGAGGAGGAGGAGCAGCCAGCTCTGTTCATGGCACATGCTAGCACCGAGCCACCTCCAGCAGCACCGGCTGCAGCGGCTCTTCTCCACCTCGACGAGGCCAAGGCACACGCCCTCCTCAGCAGCGGGTCCGGCGGCAGCAACAAGATCGATGGGTGGTGCCTCGACACCGGCGCCACCCACCACATGACAGGCCGGCGGGAGTTCTTCTCCGAGCTCGACTCCAACGTTCGAGGCTCCGTCAAGTTCGGGGACGCCTCCGCCGTAGAGATCAAGGGCGCTGGCTCCGTAATCTTCGTCGCCAAGAATGGTGAGCATCGGCTGCTCACCGGCGTCTACAACATCCCCGCGCTGAGGAACTCCATCATCAGCTTGGGACAGCTGGATGAGAATGGCTCGCGCGTGGAGATCAAGGACGGCGTGCTTCGCATTTGGGATCCTCGTCACCGACTTCTCGCCAAGGTGAACAGGGGGAGCAACCGCCTCTACGTCCTTCACGTACAGGTGGCGCAACCTTTTTGCCTTGCAGCTCGGCGGGACGATGAAGCCTGGCGGTGGCACGAGCGCTTTGGGCACCTCAACTTCGAGGCCCTGAAGCAGCTCGGCAACAAGGAGATGGTGCAGGGCATGCCGTGCGTCGACCACGTGGAGCAGTTCTGCGACACCTGCGTCCTCACCAAGCAGCGACGACTGCCCTTTCCCCGCCAAGCAAGCTTCCGCGCCAAGGAGAAGCTGGAGCTCGTGCACGACGACCTTTGCGGCCCTGTGACACCGGCTACACCTGGAGGACGACGCTACTTCCTCCTCGTCGACGACGCGTCCCGCTACATGTGGGCTGTCCTCCTCGACACCAAGGGGGCAGCCGCGGACGCCATCAAGCACCACCAAGCTGCTGCGGAAAAGGAGTGCGGCCGCAAGCTTCGGGTGCTGCGCACGGACAACGGCGGCGAGTTCACGGCGGCTGAGTTCGCGGCGCACTGCGTCAACGAGGGGATCCAGCGCCACTTCACCGCGCCGTACACCCCGTAGCAGAACGAGCGTCGTCGAGCGCCGCAACCAGATGGTGGTCGCCACCGCCCGCGCCCTCCTCAAGCAGAGAGGGATGCCGATGATCTATTGGGGAGAGGCGGTGATGACCGCTGTCCATCTCCTCAACCGCTCGCCCACCAAGGCGCTTGACGGCATGACGCCGTACGAGGCTTGGCACGGGCGCAAGCCGGTGGTGAGCCACCTCCGCATCTTCGGTTGTCTGGTGTTCGCCAAGGAGCTCACGTCGGCAAGCTCGACGACCGGAGCACTCCAGGAGTGTTCATCGGCTACGCGGAGGGCGCCAAGGCCTACCGCATCCTCGACCCTGTGACACAGCGCGTCCGCATCTCCTGGGACGTCGTGTTCGATGAAGGGCGAGGCTGGACTTGGGACAAGGCCGTGGACGACGGCTCGGCTTCGACCCTCAGGGACTTCGTCGTCGACTACGTCCACTTGGAGGGAGCCGGGGGAGCTAGCAGCTCGTCCTCACCGAGCTCGCCCTCCTCGGCACCCAGCTCGCCATCAGCTTCGGCGAGCCCACCACCGCCTTCACCACCAGCGAGTCCAACACCACAGGCTACACCACGCACTCCTGCACCGGCTCCCCACTCTCCTGCACCGGCACCGGCAACTCCAAGGTCGGCACCAGCAGCTTTGGTCCGTCAGCGTTCGGTGGAGTTCGCCACTCCACTGTCCGGCGACGAGGATCGCGTCGACGCCTACCACGACGATGAGCCTCTACGCTACCGCACCATGGACAACATCCTCGGTAACCAACGTGTCCCTGGGTTAGCGGTACACGACTTCGAGGCGGAGCTGCACCTGGCACACGAGGACGGTGAGCCTCGCTCCTTCGCTGAGGCGGAAGGAGACGCGGCATGGCGTGCCGCGATGCAGCAGGAGATGGACGCGGTCGAGTAGAACCGCACTTGGGAGCTCACTGATCTCCCTCGTGGTCACCGCGCGATCACCCTTAAGTGGGTGTTCAAGCTGAAGAGGGATGAAGCCGGTGCCATCGTCAAGCACAAGGCTCGCTTGGTGGCACGAGGTTTCGTGCAGCAGGAGGGGGTCGACTTCGACGACGCCTTCGCCCGCGTAGCACGGATGGAGTCCGTGCGACTTCTCCTTGCGCTAGCTGCCCAGGAGGGCTGGCGTGTCCATCACATGGATGTCAAGTCGGCGTTCCTTAACGGCGACTTGAAGGAGGAGGTCTACGTGCACCAGCCGCCGGGGTTTGTGATTCCCGGCAAGGAAGTCAAGGTGCTTCATCTGCGCAAGGCCCTCTATGGCTTGCGGCAGGCACCGAGGGCGTGGAATGCCAAACTGGATTCAACAATGAAGGGGATGGGCTTCGAGCAAAGCCCGCACGAGGCGGCCATCTACCGGCGGGGCAGGGGACGAAAGGCCCTGCTGGTGGGTGTCGATGATCTTGTGATCACCGGCACCGAGGAGGTGGAGATCGAGGCGTTCAAGGAGAAGATGAGGGCGATCTTCCAGATGAGCGACTTGGGCCCTCTCTCCTTCTACCTGGGGATCGAGGTCCACCAGGACAGCTACGGCACCTCT
This sequence comes from Sorghum bicolor, assembly GCF_000003195.3. Classification (NCBI taxonomy): domain Eukaryota; kingdom Viridiplantae; phylum Streptophyta; class Magnoliopsida; order Poales; family Poaceae; genus Sorghum; species Sorghum bicolor. The sequence goes on along the minus strand of NC_012873.2, from coordinate 23,272,911 downwards.
CTCCGCCAGGCAGCCTACGCCAAGCGCATTGTGGAGCTGGGCGGTCTCACCGGCTGCAACCCAGCCCACACTCCTATGGAGGAGAGGCTGAGGCTGAGTCGGGAGAGTACGGAGGAAGAGGTGGACGCGATGCAGTACCGGCGCATTGTGGGCAGCCTTCGCTACCTTGTCCACACGCGACCGGACTTGGCGTTCGCCGTCGGCTACGTCAGCCGGTTCATGCAGCGACCGACGACGGAGCACCAGCAGGCCGTGAAGAGGATCCTCCGCTACGTCGCGGGCACCTCCGACTACGGTTTGCACTACCCGAGGTGCCCCGGTGCGGCACATTTCATCGGGTACAGTGACAGCGACCACGCCGGCGACATCGACACGAGCAAGAGCACCAGCGGGACGCTCTTCTTCCTCGGCAAGTGTCCGATCAGCTGGCAGTCGGTCAAGCAGCAGGTGGTGGCTCTGTCCAGCTGCGAGGCAGAATACATCGCAGCCACTACCGCTTCTACTCAGGCTCTGTGGCTGGCTCGGCTGCTTGGCGATCTCCTTGGCAGACGCAGAGGCAGTGGAGCTCAGGGTGGACAGCAAGTCCGCCTTGGCCTTGGCGAAGAATCCAGTCTTCCATGAGCGCAGCAAGCACATCCGGGTGAGGTACCGCTTCATCAGGAGCTGCCTGGAGGAAGGGAGCATTCGGGCCAACTACATCAACACCCAAGACCAGCTCGCCGACTTTCTGACCAAGTCCCTTGGGCGAGTCAAGTTCCAGGAACTTCGCGCCAGGATCGGGATGGCTCAGATACCCCACAAGGAGCCACACAAGACTTAGGGGGAGAATGATGGATAAGTCTCTGTTGGCTGGTGGTTGTGGGCTGCAGTAGGCAGCACATGGTCCTTGTGTAGGACAGCATCCTTGACTGCTTTTAGGACAGCAGTTAGGATCTGTAGGACAGCATCTTGACTGCTTTTAGGACAGCAGTTAGCATCAGTAGGACAGCATCTTAGACTAGCATCTTGGCATATGCTGGCTGGTTAGCAGCCCTATAAATATGTATCCCCAACCCCTCAGGTTGGTATAGCATTGTGTGAGAAATAAACCCAGAAAATTGCCCCAACTCAGTGTGCTATCCTCTCAATGAGAGTAAAGATCCTGCTCACACCTAGAGCAAGGATCCAGCGACTAACAAAAATCACAGAAAGAAGAATGAATCAACGAAATCAGATGGGGTGCACCCGTCACTGTTTCTGGGCTCGCCGGCCAGGGAGCCCACGCCGTCGCCTCCCTCCTGCGCACTCACAGACTAGGTCTTCCGTGCGCGCCCACCAGGTGCGTCTGTGTCACTGTGCCTGGCTGTAAGGTTTCCGAGCCCCATGAATCTGATAGAGTAGATGGCGATGAGTTAGGGTTGGAAGCAGAGAAAGAGAGGAGAGGGTGGCGGGCTCCTGGGCAAGCAGTGCAAGCGGCGCAAGGAGACGGGCGGCTGGCCGAGATGCGTCGCGAGGTAAGCAGTACTCCTATGTGGCTTGACTGTTTGAGGTATCAGGCGTGGGAGACAGGGATAGGATAAGGTGTGAAAGACAATTAGGCCTGCGCCGATCATGAGCTGTCTTTTTTTATTTTTCCATCATTCCTCATTTTGATTTTTGCGCCGGTTATTTTAAGTTGCCTATTGGCTAGATACGTGTTGTTATTTTCTTTTTGTCATTCTAGATTAAGAAGATCTAGAAAAATAATAACAAAAAAGTATGAGATCAAGAGGCATGGCTGCCTAGGTTCTTTATAAAAGCAAACTCAATAATAAAATTAGGTGCTTAGCTTTTGTTTACTTCTGAAAGCTTTTTGGTTTCGGATACTGTAGTATTTTCGTTTTTATTTGACAATTATTATCCAATCATGGACTAACTAGGGTCAAGAGATTTATCTCATGATTTACAAACAAACTGTGCAATTAGTTTTTATTTTCATCTATATTTATTGTTTCATGCATGTGCCGCAGGATTTGATGTGAAGGGAATCTTGAAAAGTTTTTGGTTTTGGGTTGAACTAAACAAGACCTTAATTCAAGTTGTAAGAGTTAAAACTATCTATAAGCATCGCATGCCTTAAGCCTCTTTCGATTGAAACATATTTGTCCATGCAAGCAATCCTAGCTCTAGACAAACAACTTAGACACATGGGAGCCATGGCTGGCTTGGCCAATTTCTCAAGCTTTAATAAATAGGTTGTGTGTCCATGATCCTATGTTTTTTAAGCATGTTTCACTTAAAGCAATATGACCCAAATATAATCTTAAAATCAACTAACAGACATGACATAACAATTAATTTCTGAACATCTCATATTCAATGTGTTAATCCTATAGAGTTAAAGCGGTATGACCAAATTATAATGTTAAGATCAATCGAGAAACATGTCATAATAATTAATCTTTGAGCCTCTCATATTAAATGCGTTACAACAAGGTGTACCAAGGCATGATATAACGTCAGGATTTAAGATGCTGGAATACATAACATGACTATTGAATTGTTGAACTACAAATCATCTACTTAGAGATCCTAAACCCCGTTGCAACGCACGGGCATATATGTATATATTTGTAGACTTGTAGTTGCAGTAAGGAAGAGGGAGGAGGAAGCAGGCAGCAGGGAAGAGGGAGGAGGAATTAACAAGCAGCAACGGGCTGCTTGGATTGGAACTGGAAGGGAGGGAGGAGGCTCAGCAGCTCAGCAGATGCACGAGCAGCAAGCTCAGCAGCTAAAGGCGGGAGCTAGGAGTGAGGACTAAGGAGAGAGTGGGGGTGAGGTATATAAGAGGAACCCTAATGGGCTTGGCCCAAATAAATATAGCCTAGGCCAAAAGCAGCCCATCTGCCAATTTAGCTCTGATCGGCCAAGAGGCCTGATCCGACAATTAATCGCGATTAATCGGACGATCAGGTTTGATCGCTCTGATCGCGGAGGCCCTAATCGAGTGCTAAGTACCGATAAGGATGATTAATTGCGATTAATCAGACGATCATAAAACATTGGCGGCAACCAACAAAGAGGGCAACAATGCTAGGGCGATTGGTGCTGGGGACGACCGGCGCGGACTAATGAGCAGTGCGTTTTGCAATTTGTGCTATGTGCTCGGCCGCCATCCCATGAGCAGAAGATAAGACCAAAATAAAAGAAAAGAGAGAAATAGAGGATGACATGCAGGCCCATAGAGGATATGTCAGGTCCGTTAATAACTATTGCTAACGGTGTAAAAAAAGTCGTCCCATCCCTCAAAATCCCATGAACCGAACAAAAAATTGGAACGAATCTATCCTCTCAGCCAAACACGGAACAGGAACCTCGTCTCCAAACCAAACACATGCTATGGTCAATGGTCCATTATATACATCCTATCTTATTCAGCAAAAGATGAATGGGTGCAGCCAGCTAGTGGCGTCTTTATCACTAGGAAAGGTTAAGGTCATAGGTTTTGTTAGGTATTTTTTGGTTTTTGAATAGTAATGACATTGTATTTCCCTTGTCTTGTGCACAAAAGATGGAATGATGCATCTATGCTCTAGGGGTGTTTTTATCCAGTAAGAGCATCTCCAAGAGTTTCCAAAACCCACTCCCAATCTTGGTTCTTTGGCACGATTGGAAAAAAAAGCTCTCTCCAACAACTCCTTATCCCAACTCTCAATCTTTCCGCACTTGGAAACTGATCCAGAAGAGCGGGAAAATACATGTGCTTTCACGACTTGGATTGGCATGGCGCGACTTCTCCTAGACTTCTTCCTTCTACGGCCAAATAGAAGCCGCCGCTGCCCCCATATGGTTGTCGCCACTCCCTTGCCTCTTCCTGACATGCCCTAGCCAAGCCTGGAGGCCTCCGGCTGCCCTTAGCCACTACTGGACGACCACAACCACCACCTGGTGAGCTATTGCCGCTGCTGGCCCGGCCTTGCTTAGCTGTGGCCAGTTGATGGTGGTTGTGGTCGGCTGGGAGACTGCTGGGGTGGCTGTGGCACCCAGGAACGAGAAGAGTTTCCTCCCAATCTGGAGGTGGAGGAAGGACAACGTGGGGGAGAACAATGAGAAAGGACAGGGTTACTGATGCAAATGTGCAAGAGAGAAAGAAAGCATAAAAGTGGCTGGGGTTGTTCGGAAACAGTTTGGGGTGCCCAATGCAAAACTACATTCTAGCCCAATGCAAAATTACCGCTACTGTCGACGGAATATGGTCGACAGTCTATCTAGGGGTATATCCAAGGTAGTAGATTGTTGGTAGACATGTGCGCAAGCTACGAACTAGTGGTGACGCAAGACACAAACAAGGATTTTATCTGGTGCGCCACTGTCGACGGAATATGGTCGGCAGTCTACTTAGGGGTAAAAGGTAGTAGATTGTTGGTAGACAGGTGTGCAAGGTGTGCAAGCTACGAACTAGATGGTGACGCAAGACACAGACAAGGATTTAATCCAGGTTCAGCCGCCGTGAGGGTGTAATACCTACGTCCTCTGATTGTATTGATGATATGTGATGTAATGAGATGATTGTCCTCTAGGAGACCCCTGCCTCTCTTTATATACTGTGAAGGGACAGAGTTACAAGTAAAGTATCCTATTTGGTACAATATCTTCTTGTAGCCTTACGGTACACATCGACCAGCGTCGTGCGCCGCACGTCTTCATCTTGTGGGCTAGGCCATCTCCGATGGCGCGGCCCATGTCAAGCCATGAAGGTATAGGGGTTTATACCCCCACTGTTAGAGAAAGCCAATAAATATTCTCCCTACTTTTGGCGCCTGGAAAACTCATTGATTTAGCAATTCATTTTTTGGGAACTATTGGAGATTCTCTAAGAAAGGTTAAGATCATATGTTCTGTTTATCTCTTTTCTTTTTGAACAATTGAAGTTCCTAGTTCGATTGGTATGGAGACCATTGCAGCACTTCGTTTCTGTCCCCGAATTTTTGCATGTTCAACAGCAACCTGAGCATTCAACATTTCAACTCTAGATCTCTCTTATCTCTGTCCAAACATGTCTCCCTGAAAGCACAACACAATATGCAATTACATAATACACTATGGGATAGAACATTACCGGGCTGTGGATTCAAAATCAGTCCCTAAACATTTCAGCAATAAACTACCGGACATTAGAAACTACAATACAGCCATAAATAAGATAATGAATGTTCTCATCCTCTGCACAAAACAATCAGGTGATATCTGATACTTCCCTTGTTTTAGTAAGATTATCCCTGGCAAACAGTTTATTATTAGCAATTTGCTAAAGAAAAGCGTGAACTCTTAGAGGCATTCAATTTTCGTAATGCTGGAACATAAACAAGTTCCACTCTATAGAAGAAAAAAAAATTACCACACATTTTATGTTTTGTTAAGTTTCACAAATTTGTTTTTCGTATCTTTCCTCCTTTGAATCGAGGCATACCTGATTAATTTCCTGTATTAAAAAGTACTGCATGGGATGATTCAGGCAGTGAGAAATGGTGATTTCAGTTTGTTGAAATCTTTTTCTTTTTCTTTTTTGGTATTGCCACTGCGGTGTGTGTTGGCATGCAGGGATGAACTGTTTTGTGGGTTCACACATACATAAAGCATGCACAACAGCCACACCATATATACCATAATAGTAGTCTTGCTATGTGCTAAGAAATAAAAAAACTCTACCTGCGAGGGGTCATGACCGCCCCCAGGTATTGTGCTTAAGAAGGTCTTGTCACATAGACTGTTATGTGGCTGCTGGGGATCGAGGGAGATGAATTGGGATCAAAGGAGAGGCGGCTGATGGCGTGAACAGTACCCGCGCTACAGTGGATTGGGATGGAAGTTTTGGGCGCTAGGAACGCCGGCCGCGGGGCTCTGCCCACGGCCGGCCAGAGAGAAGGATTTCCTTCTAATCTCTTGCTTGATTTTAGATTGATACATCTCTTTATATAGAGAGGTTTACTTGACTTACTAGCAAGACTTACTTGACCCCTAAGAAAGCGACTAATTAACCCTAATGGGCTAAGGCCCAATAGGTCCTTGACTCTTCTAACACTACACCCCACCTGGACATGCAGCTCGTCCTCGAGCTGCAACTTAACGACGACACTAAGAATGACTCCGCAAGACACAAACATAACACCTAAAAATAAGTCTTTTACATCTCGGCTTGTTTTATTATTCTCAACTAGAAATGGATTGGGACTCTTTAATTTTAACCCCTGCACATAAGGCGGACACCATCCACCTGGATCCCTTGGAGACCATCTAGATGAAAGATGTGCTTGTGTGTGGCCTCCAGGAAGTGGTCGCAACAGGGACCAGTGAAGGCGCCCTCGCGGTGGTCGGTGGCGGAATCTGGCGGCGCTAGGCAGTGCGCTCCCACCGATGACACCATGCCTTCTCCTTGCTGGACGGCTGCTGGTTTGCACCGCACATAGAAGAGCATAGGGCTTCCAACTGCCGACGCCGAAGACTTTGAGTCCACCACCCGCGGGAAAAACAGCATGCACGCTGCCCGTGGGCGGAACCACATTCTAAAAATCTCCGACGCAGCGGATGAGATCGCAGTCCTCCACGTGGAGCTGCAAATAGGTGCAGGGCTGAATCAGCGGCAGATCGCGCATCTTCTGCACCCGCCGACGTGCAAGGAGGCCACGCACAGCAGCTTGCAGCTGCACTGCCGCCGACACCTGGCAGCGAAGCATCTTCCCTGTCAGCTCCGTCGCCATCGGCTGCTCGGTCTGCTGCAGCATCTCCCCCTCATCTCGGACCTGCTGGAAGCTGGCATCCCTATAGAAGATCCCATCGGTGAATGGATGCTGGATGGTTGATACACCGGGGAGGACAACAGCGCTGGTGGAGGGTGCTGGAGCAACCGTTGTCGTGGCCGCCGGGGTGCTTGCCATCGTGTGCACCAGCCCCATCGTCGATGCTAGAGCATAAGACGTAATCGATGGAGGGGGCGGCATCCATGGCTGCTGGATGGGAACCGGGGCAGATGGATGCACGCCCTGGAACGAAAACGTCGTCGTCCTGTAACCAGGCATCCCGTGCAGGAAAACCTGTGACACCGGCTGCTGCTGCTGCTGCGACTGCAGCGTGGCGAGATATGATTGGATCTCGGCAACAAAAGACTAGAACTCGAGGATCGCCGCTGTCAACTGTTCTGGCGTCATCGCAGCGGATGCCGAAGAAGACACCATGGCAGCAAAGGATCCTTGGGAACCTGAGAGCTCTGATACCAGATGTTATGTGGCTGCTGGGGATCGAAGGAGCGGCGGCTGATGGCGTGAACAGTACCCGCGCTACAGTGCCGCGGGTACTGTTCACAAGAAGGCGGCTGTGAGAGCGAGAGAGGAGGCTAGGGTTTTGGGTGCTAGGAACGCCGGCCGCGGGGCTCTGCCCACGGCTGGCCAGAGAGAAGGGATTTCCTTTTAATCTCTTGCTTGATTTTAGATTGCTACATCTCCTCTCTTTATATAGAGGTTTACTTGACTTACAAGCAAGACTTACTAGACCCCTAAGAAAGCGACTAATTAACCCTAATGGGCTAAGGCCCAATAGGTCCTTGACTCTTCTAACATAGACCGAGAAAATCTCTGAACCCCTGCCCCATCCATACATAGGGAGACGTTACCCGTTAGAAGGGCCGATCTCTTTACCTGTGCTTTGATCTGGGGCGAGCAAGGGGATCTTTTACCCTCAGCCTGAAATTTGCTCCCATGGGAGTTTGAACTTAGGACCTGAGGGGTGCTGTGGGAACTGCTTAACCAGCTGGTGTAGCATCCTTTGGCTGCTATGGCAATAGCATCTTACACAGTGCAGTGGTTAGTGCTGAGGATATGGAAAGAGGAGATCACATGGATCAGAATTGTTGTTATGGAGGCAAAATCATGTAGCTTCTATCCTTAGATAAAGCTGTTGGCTTCAGGATGAGCATCAGAGCATATTTTAGAATACATATGCAGACTCAATATGATCCAGTTATGAACATCGCTTATTCTGCTTTGGGTCAGAAAGTTGCAACTTATATGCTGTTTTGAGTTACCATGATGTGCTGTTACCCTCTTTCATATAGCGGATAAAAAAAGGGGAAAAGTGGAAAACTACTGTGCTATGTTGTTATAGCATTTGTTCACAAATTGAAAAACACTACCATTTGATGTGCAGATTTCAAGGGAAAAGTGAATGGGTATAGTTTAGTAATATGACCAGTTGGTTTATTAGAGTTCTTAAGGGTCATAGATTAGACAATCCTATTGAGTAGAACAAGTTGAATAATTTAATAACCACATTACCAATAATAATAATAATAATAATAATAACAATAATAACAATAATAATAATAATAATAATAATAATAATAATAATAATAATAATAATAATAATAATAATAATAATAAAATAATTGAACCACCTACAGCATCTTGTATTCTTGGTTTGCCAGACAATGCCTCACTTATAACAATGCGCAGTGTTGTTTTGCTTACTGTCATGTTTGTCATCGTATTGAATATTTAAAAACTTTGATTATTGATATCATGATGAATGTTTACGTTGAACATGTGAAACAATATGCATATAATTTGTTTCAAATCGTAGATTGATCAAGTTATAACGTTGCTGGGGTTTTTATGTACCTTCCAAGATTTTAGAGTTTAGTGATCAAAGTTGCATTTGTAGACCATGTTGATGTCCAAATCACTCTTTTGTGACCAAAGAGCATATCAACATCTATATAGCAATAATAATACCAAACTGACGATCATTTGAAGTGCAATCCATAGCCTGTTCACTAAAGCTTCATGTGGTTTGTGCTTACACCAGGGAAACACTCATGCTGGTAGTGGAGATTTGATGAAGAATCAGGGGGTCGTATTCAAACTGCTAAAAGGTAAACTTGATGAATTGCTGTTCCATCCAAATTAAATAATTGATGACACTTTCAGAGATGCTAAGGAATTTCCTTCTATATAAACATTGCAGATCCTAGTTGTTCTGTACTAGAACCATAAGGCCAAAGTGCATGAATTTTTCATTTGCAGACAACAGAGGCAAGAAAAATGAGTCAGACAGCCCTTTATGTGACTTGAGAAGGAATTGAGGACAAGGCACATAGAGAAGGATGTCATTACATTGCAATTGACATATTCAGTTTGATTATTGTCCTACTGATGTTTTGGTGTCTTAAATGGACCCTGTTAGAAGTTCAAAATATTCCAACTGCGAATAACTGGCCTTTTGCAGCCAGGAAGATGTCATGTTTGTGGATGAACCCTCGCGAGGCCACCTAATTGTTACTTTTATTTCTTCCCTTTTTTGTAGAAAAAGGTCAAGGCCATCTAAATGTTATTTCTGCAATTGTTGGAGTTGATGGAGATCTGATTGGTTTTGTCAATTTGGCCAGTCGGTCGTGTACTGCAAACTCAGTTGGGTACTGTAAATGTTATGTTGATAATGGTACATCAGTTGCTGTACAAGTTGGGTTGGTATCGTGTTGGCATTATTTAACCAAGTGTTCCCTGTAAAGTTTCAATAATGGTAAATGCTGTTAGGTGGTTTTCTTGTTGATGCAGTATCAACTACAGCTAGTCTTTTCTTTAAAATTAACTAGCAAATATGCCCGTGTATTATAACGGAGGAAAGAAAAAGTCTATTTAATAGGAGGAAACGAGAATGAAAATGCTACATATCTATTTATTTTTTACACTTATCATAAAATTAAAAGGCTATAATTTATTTTATGATACTCATGACATCCATAAGATAAGTTAATATTATCAATAATATGATATTGTCCGATGAGGTCTATTTTGAATTAAAATAGTTGATAGATCTTTTTTGTTCCTTTGTAAGGCACAAAATTAGTTAGTCATAATAACTTTAATTTCCATACTATCCTTGTCTTGCTTGAGCTGGATATCGATTTTCATGATTTCTTTTGAGGACCCATAAAAATATGTGATTCTCATATATAATAAATTTGATAGGGAATTAGTTAGCATTGTGTCAAGGATTCGTCTGTAAACGGTTATTCGCCCTTCTCGAAAGCAATATTATAGTGGACTTGATCTCGACATCTTTAAAGATAGAATAATACGATGAAGGAGAGGCAGAATAGATTCGAAGGCTTAAACTTGATTGCACAAAAGAAGTCAGAGTCAGCGTCACCCTTCAATCAACATGATACCTTCAAGGACTAAGAAGACACTACAATAGAAGTCCCGACCACGACCAATACAAGTAGGAGATCTTGTACTTCGGTGAATCCAAAACAAGGTCGAGACAAAATACTCAGCCCTTGGGAAGGACCCTATATTGTTACAAGAACCACGCGACCGGGGTCATTTGAGCTGTCAACCCAAGATGTGACCCTAATAAAGAACTCGTGGCACATCAGCCAACTAAGAAGGTTCTACGCCTAAGAGAAGAAAGAAGCCTCCAACTACCTTCTTCACCAAGAAAAGAATCTAGAAGGATGCTCGGGGGCTAGAAGGAGGCACGTGTCAGGAGGCAACTAACACAAGGGTTGACGACGATGGGTCTCTCATCTGTGTAAGAGAACAAGTGTTCATTGAAGGCGCTTGCTTCTACCATTGATCAATATAAAGATATGAAATGTAAAACATTTCCCTTTTGAAAGGATCAAGATGCCCAAGAGGGGGTGAATTGGGCTTCTCTAAAAATTTAAGCAACCTATAAGCTCTAATTCAACCCCTTGTGCCTAAGTGTGTTCTAGAGAGCTACCGGATAAAAGTTTCGCAACCTAGTTCCAATCCTATTCTAGCATGACAATTCTAGGAATGTAAATGCTCAAAGTAAATGCTAGAATGTAAAGGATGAGAGCAAGAAGAACGCGACGATGTTTTGCCGAGGTATCGAAGAGTCGCCACCCTCCACTAGTTCTCATTGGAGCACCCGCGCAAGGGCTTTGCTCCCCCTTGGTCTGCGCATGGACCAAGTGCTCTCTACGGGCTGATTCTTTGACACTCCATTACGGTGAATCACCCAAAACCGCTCACAAGCTTGACACGAGCCACCCACAAGAACTCCGGGCGGTCTTCGTGCCTCCAATCACCATCGAACCGTCTAGGTGATGGCGATCACCAAGAGTAACAAGCAAAGAACTCTCACTTGACCTGAACAAGGCTCTAGAGAGTGGTGGATGCACACTTGAACTCTTAGAACTCAACTAGAGAAGGATTCACTTATGAAATCACTCAATTTTCAATCCTCTCTAGGCTCTTGCTTCTCTCTTGCACCACAAGGTGTTTCTCAGCTGATCAAATGGGCAAGAGACCTCCAATGGACGAGGTGAAAGAGTATAAATACTCCCCATCAAGTCCAAGGGCCGGCCGCCCGAATTCCTCAGAAAACAGGAGCACCGGACGCGCTCCGCAAAGCGTCCGGTGCTGCATCAACAGCTATCTGTACTTGATCTGCAACACACCGGACGCACCCATAGTGGGTCCGTTGACTGCGTCCGGTGCGAGGGTAAACTTCAACCCTCTCTGGGTACGGGACCGGACGCAGCCCAGTGAGTCCGGTGCGTACGTCCGGTGCTCGGTCGAACTACAGACCTCCCTGGGTAAGGGATCGGATGCACCACGGCGAGTCCGGTGCCTAACCCTAGGCACCTAGGCACGCTGAGCGTCCGGTGCTAGCGTTCGGTGCCTGTTTCAGCACGAAAACTTCATCGAAACACGATCTTTTCAAAATGAAGTTTGTTCCTCTCGATGTAAAGACTTTCTCAGAGCTATCTAGTGCTAGGTTTACCAAGTGTGCACCACACCTAAACCTAAAGCCTTGCCTAGGTCAAGCTACCTGCTCAATGCCCCCCTTAATAGTATGGTCAAAGGAGAAACAAAGTCCTAAACTACTCTAAGTGCCCTTCTTCATCATATGGCACCTAGACCTAGTCTAGTCTCGACGATGTCCAACCATCCTTTGAAAACCAAAATGATTTTCACCATTAAGTCGGCATGAATGATCTAGTCCATCGATCACCATTACCATGACGTAACTTAAATGACTTTGCCTCTGCAAAACACACGTTAGTCATAGTAATTAACATTGTCATTAATCACCAAAACTCATTAGGGGCCTAGATGCTTTCAATCTACCCCTTTTTGGTGATTGATGACAATAACCTCGAGTATGTTTTAAGTGAGGTTTTCAAATGACTTGGTTTCTATAAGCATGTGACAATAAGAACAAAATGGATTAGGCATGCTTATATCAACCAAGCCTAATATTCTGCATCCAAAAAATGTGAGATGTGTACAGCAGGATATAACAACATAAGACTCATAAGATATCAGAGTAAAAACGCGGAAGCAAAGAAATATGAGCCAAACACATGACATAAATTATGTCATCATAAAGCATAAGTCATGTCTCACAACCAAAATATAAAGTAGCTCACAAAGCAAAGTATCTCACAGAATGCATAAAGTAAACATGATGCATGAATAATAGCACACAAAAGAATCAAAAGCCCACTCACTAGCTCCCCCTAAGTCTAACATACTCTCCCTCTCCCCCTTTGGCATAAAACGCCAAAAACCTAAGAAGCTGCACATGGAGGTGGAGTGGAGGAGTCACGTGGCACTGCCTCAAACTGAGCTGCATCGTCATCTGTGCCATCGCCGGTGGACTGAGAAGAAGCCGTCTGACCCTCTGAAGGTGCACGAGCTGGTGAAGCAGTCTAGGTCGGCTTAGTGTGCTCTATAGCTGTCTGTGTCGCTGCCTGAGTCTCAAGCCCTGTGGAAGAAGCTGGCACGGACTCAGTGGCTGTCGCTGAGGTCTCTAGAATAGTAGAGGAAGGTGCAAGCTGGAGCAGAGGAGTCATGTGGCACTGCCTCAAACTGAGCTGCATCATCATCTGTGCCATCGTCGGTGGACTGAGAAGAAGCCGTCTGACCCTCTGAAGGTGCACGAGCTGGTGAAGCAGTCTAGGTCGGCTCAGTGTGCTCTATAGCTGTCTGTGTCGCTGCCTGAATCTCAAGCCCTGTGGAAGAAGCTGGCACGGACTCAGTGGCTGTCGCTGAGGTCTCTAGAATAGTAGAGGAAGGTGCAAGCTGGAGCAGAGGAGTCATGTGGCACTGCCTCAAACTGAGCTGCATCGTCATCTGTGCCATCGCCGGCGGACTAAGAAGAAGCCGTCTGACCCTCTGAAGGTGCACGAGCTGGTGAAGCAGTCTGGGTCGGCTCAGTGTGCTCTGTAGCTATCTGTGTCGCTGCCTGAGTCTCAAGCCCTATGGAAGAAGCTGGCACAGACTCAGTGGCTGTCGCTGAGGTATCTGGAATAGTAGAGGAAGGTGCACGCTGCTTAGACGAAGCCACAGACATTGACAGACACTCTGTAGTGGTAACTAGTAAGGTAAAAGCTGCAGGAGCCTGCTGTGGAGATGGAGTAGGCATGCCAGTCAGAGCACTATATGAGAACGACAAGTCCTGCCCTGCTGAAGAATCCAAAACCAACTGGGAAGCGGAGGTGGACTGTGGAATGAAGCCTCAGTGCAGAGGAGTGAACTGAGGCGTCTGCTCAAAGCCAAAAGAGATAGCACCCTAAGACACCTGGTGCTGTGGAGTGGTGAACGGCTGGCTATGAGCAGGAAGCTAGAGAGGTGGCTGTGACTGACTCTGAAACCCACTGGGCCGAACACCTGGGGTTGGTGGCCTGACAAGGGATGTGCCTCGAAGCTGCACCTGTGGAAGAGTGATCCCTGTCGCTGCCATCAGAGCTGTCTGCTAGGCCTAGAAAGCTAACTGCTGCTACTGGAAGAAGAGTAGCTGTCTCTAAAGCTCGTCCTACCTAGCCTACATGGCTGCATTGACAGCAGCCTGCTCCCTATCACGTCGAGCCTGCTCCCTATCACGTCGAGCCTGCTCCTCAGCTGCCCTCTGTTGGTTGGCCCGCATGCTCTCAAGAATAGCAAGTAGGGCTGGGTTAGTAGCAAAAGAGGAACCTTCAGCCTCGTGGTCGTGCTGCCTTGGAGGAAGATCTGGGATGGGGAGCTGATAATCATCGTCAAAACTGTCAGTAGCAAAATCAAACTCCTCCTCAGCCTCTGCATCAGCTACTAAACCTATAGCCATGTCCTGCTCCTCCTTTGTCTCTAGGACTGCTCCTGAACTACGTGTGGCTCTAGGGGACGCTGGTGGAGCCCTGCCACGTGGTGCCAGAGGGGGTGCTGGAGCTCAGAGGTCCACGTGAGTCCTCATCATCTGTGTAACACCGCAGTGTTATGGTTGCACCCTTTCATATGCATAACATGAGCATCATCATCTTCATAAGCATACCATGATCATCATTTACCTTGGGTCATGTCATTTTATGCATATGTGTGGTTTAACTTGCTAAATTATGCCTTCTATGCTTATACTTGTTTGTACCATGCTCTTGTTTGTGTTCTAGGCCTTGGTAAATAGTTCACCTATGCTTAACTCAACATTTGGAACAATGTTCATGTTGGTCACATCTCCAAATCATGTCTCTAAGTCATACTTTCACTCTTAGGCCCTAAAAACCTCTTTTGCTTAGGCTTTTAAAAAGTGGTTCATAAAATGTTTGCATGTCAAAACTTCCTAAAGCAAAGTTGTAGCAAATTTTATAAGGAACAAAAGTTGTTTTATGGACATCTCATGAAAATGATCACAACTTGCTCAAAAAGTGCCCACAAGGCAGATTTGGGGGAAAAGTTGTTTTATGGACATCTCATGAAAATGATCACAACTTGCTCAAAAAGTGCCCACAAGGCAGATTTGGGGGCTGTTTTGGCACTTAGCAAAATTTCGCTAAGTCCTGGCGCCACCAGTTTGTCTGATCGAATTTGGGAACTTCATATCTCTTCATCCAAGCCGATTTGGTCTTTGCTCTAGTTGACAAACTTGTAGAACTCGATTAGTACTCCAAGAATGTCAACTACACCATCTCCTAATTCGCCACAGTTTGGAAGTTAATCAGCACCAAAGTAGCTCTGTCAGACAAGCGATGCAAGCTCTGAATGGACGTCATCCTCGTCGACGTGGCCGACCGGTGTCAGCACTTCGGCGACATTTGGCAAACGTACGCCGTCTCTGGTCCCACTCGTCAGCGCTGAAGGCGTGCATGACCTCCACGGTGATGCCCTCGAGCGCCTGGACGCGTCCACTCTCTCCCTCTCGCCTCTCTTGCGCAGAAAACTCGGCCGCAGCGGGTGCGCCGTCGCGAGCTCACTCAGGTGAGCTCGAGCGCGCTCCACACTGCATCTCTGGCCACCAAAACTCACCCACAGCTCCGCCGTGCTCTGCTCTCCAACTTCCACCCTCAAGCTCGCCGTGAAACCCTTCGGTGAGCCGACATTTCCACTCTTCCCCAAATAGGGTCGCCAGAACAGTTTTCTCCAGTGAGCCCAATGCTGAGCTCCCCGGAGCCTCTTGTCCTCTCTGGTTGGGTTCTCGGAGTAGCTTAGGACCTTAGCTAGCGTCTGCGCCACTTGGGGGACACCCTACCGCGCTCACCATCGCCGGACACGACACGCAGCGTCGCCGTGTTTCCGCCGGAGCTCGGTCCTCTCGTGGCCAGCCCTCTCCGCACCGTTTTGAGCCAAGTCACTTACCTAGAAAGCTTCGCCATAGTTCACTGATACTGTAGGAAACCCTAGGGCACGCTCTACCGGCCTGAGAGCTCCGGCGTATCGCCGAGCACCTCCACCGAGCCGCCTTGGTCGACGGCGAGCCCCTTCCGGTGGCTCCGCCGTGGGGAAAAGGGGGTCAATCGTTTCCCAAGTGACCTGGGATCACGTTGGTGTCCTTGGTTTGGCCGGAGACCTCACCGTCGCGGTGAAATCGCCGGTGAACGTCGTCTCGGTCGAGAGGAAGAAGAACCTGACACACGGGTCCCGCTGTTAGTGACACAACGGCTCCCTCCTCCCTTTTATTTAAATTCCAGATTTCTTGCAATCTTGCAAAAATCATATCTTCTGTTTCTGAGCTCCAAAAGTTGTGAAACAAATTTTGTGATGATCCATGGGATGGCTAGTTTTTAATAAAAATATAATAGGCACCATGTTTTCTGTGAAAAATAATTGTTATGAATTAATCTTGTTAATTGTATGTAAATCCACATCTCTTGATATACTGTTCCAAATGCCTTGAAAGTTTTATGCTATGCTCTGGATAATCTTAGAATGCTCTTATAAATATTTCATGAATTTTGATGTACTGCATCTCTGATATGTAATTTATGTTAATACTATAGCCTAATTTCATGTTTAAATCATATTAAATGTTATATGCTTATGCTAGTGTTCTCCTTTGGTGTCAAGCTTGTTCATAGTAGTAGTAACTTGTAAATAATCTGAAATCTGTTGTTTGACACTATCTAAGCCATTTTTCTTAATTTATGAAATAAGCACCTTGTTACATGTTAATTAATTATCTTAAGTTTGGCATGTTCAATTGCTCTGAAAATTTTATGGTAATTTCCAGGTGCCATGCTTGTGCTTCTGTAATTTTTGTAGATGTTTCTGAGCACACTTGCTGGTATCTTGTAATTATGTCCTTTTATGAAATTAAATTAATAAATGCCTTGTTGTTAAGTGTTTAGTAGTCCACATGTGGTTTTCTGGTAATCTTAGGTTATGCTTGTGCTTATAAGCCACTTGGTTGGTACTAAATATGTTTTTGCTATGTCATCAAATAATTAATTAAAGGTTATATAGCTGTTCTGGACAGCAGGAGAGTAATCTGATTATTATCTATTGATAACTTGGTTTTCTGTCCGACTTGTCTATATCAAAGATGTTGTAAACTTTGCATGCTAGCTGCAGTTTAAATTTGGGATCATTTGGTCCAGTAGTTTAAAAGTTATGGCTCTTCTAAGTTGAGTTCCAGAACTAGGTGCTCTCTGTCTTTCTGGAATAGAATCTGGAACTTTGTTTAGTTGACCTGTTTAACTTATGAATCTTGCTGTGATGTCTAAAGATGAAATGTAAACAATTTTATAAGCTTTCCAGAATGTCCTCATTCATGTTTGTTGGATCTATATATCTCTAGTTACAAATTGTTCTTTGAGCTGTTCTGTCAAATTAGTTGTTGCTGTTTAATGGTCTAAGTGGATGAGTCCTATTAGTTGAGTTGGTACTCTTTTGTGAGCTTGTAATGGGAGTTACTCCGTAAATGAGTGTCCAGTGAAGTTTCTAATCATGTTACCAAGCATTCATCATCATCTAGTGTGCACACATTCCTCACTTATCGTGCATGCAATAGGTGCATCGGAAGTCGCAGCTTCGTTCGAGCTCGAGAGGGTGAACCCGAAGGCCCAGAGATCACTCGGGAGCCGGAGGTCCAGCCAGCAGGACAAGAGGAGCCCGAAGAGGAGGTCGAGTGCCCTAGTCATGAGCTCGCTTCATTCATGAAAGACAAGCCCCGGAGCATCTTAAGTCTCCCACTTTAATTTCAAAGCATATTTGAATATGTTATATCTATTGATGCATTACGTATAGGAGTTGTGATGAAACCCTTGCTGCATTATACCTTTCCTTGTCCAGAGATCTTATCACTACCTGGTTAAAGAGTTAGGATCGAGTAGCAGCTTAGCCATGCTTTAATCGGTAGAAGTCGGGTGATATCCTGTCACCTGCGCGAAGTAGGCTCTGTTGTTGGATCACGATTGACTATATGTGCTATCGTGGGAAAGAACCTAGTTAAAATGACTTAATACGGGCGGAGTTTTGCAAGGTGGTATTAACTCCGTCTGTGGCAGCTAAGTACCGATCGTTGTACGTCCCCTTGTCATGTTGAACGCATGCCTGACACTTAGTTGGCCGGATAACTCGTTCCGACCGCGAAGCCTAGTAGTATGACTCAGGCCGGAAGACCGGCAAGTATAAAGTGCGCACTACTAGAGGAAGTGCGGTGTGCGGGGGGCCATTGGCGTAAGACCAAGGGCAGGTGATTTAAAAGTCCTGATCATCCTGGCAGAGTGGCAGCCCTGGGAGTGCGGCGGTGATCGGAGCCACGATTCCTAAGTCGTACCAAAGGTGGCCCGCTTGCTCTCCGACGGGGGATGCATGGGTGAGTGCTAGGAATAACCCTCCAGCTGGATAGGAATCGATTCGAATCGCTGTCTCTCCCGGATAGTGAGAACTTGACAGAGCAGCGACAAACGTAGCATTCACTAAGTACTATGGTTCTTAATGATGATGTTGAGGATAGCAAGAAGGAACATATGATGAAACTTGATATGGTTATTATTGTTTGCTAATAATCAAGTGAAGTGCTTAGTATAAGTGCTAATCTAGTGGTAGGCTAATGATAAGCAATATGATGCTTTAACAAATGGTTTACTATCCAATCTAAGCTTTTGGCAAAGGTTTGAGTGAAGCCAGCTACACTTTATACTCAGCCTTGCATGATCCTTGGTGTCTTTTATGTTTGGTTAGACGGGTAAGTCTAGCTGAGTACATCCTCGTACTCAGGGTTTATTCCCACCTATTGCAGATGATATCTTCTATGATGGCTTCTACAAGACCTGTCTCCATCCTGCTGGGGATGAAGACTAAACCATTGGGCGCGGTTCTCTAACGACTTTGTACCCTGATGCTTTTGGTGGATGAGATGAGACTCTGGCAGTAACAAGAACTAATGAAATGTGTGTGTGTAAACTATTTTGCTTCCGCTACTTCAATATTGTGTTGTAATAACTAAGTACTCCGATGTGGTGCCGCTTCGTCGGCAATGAATGAACTATGTAACAATCGCTGTATTGTGTTGGACTATTACGATCTTGGTATGTTGCAAAGTTGGTTTGAAGTCCTTCGTGATTTCGGTTGACTACCGGGATTATATGGGCTCAAGTCTGGAAACTTGATTGCTAGATCGATCGTTTCTACACTTGAACTCTTATAATTTGGTCGGTTCTGTGACAATCTGCCTGGGGTCGTAGTGGGGAAAGACTGTCACTGTTTTTGTCAACTCCCTCTAAATGTGAGGTGGTAGTGGGTCTGCCCTAGTATGAAGAATCAGATAAGTGAGCCATGTGCATAAGGCAGCTGACAACGGCCCCTGAACCCCTCAGCTATAGTGTCCTCTATCTCTAACATGATCAAATCCCAGATGTCAAACTCACACTGAGCTACTAGATGTGCAATCAACCAATGTTGTATCCTGGTGAATCCATCACAGTAGCCAGGCCTCAGAAGAAGGTGAAAGCCCAAGTTTGGTTTTGGTAATTAATGATGCCAAGTTGCTAATGCCTTGTGTTTAAGTGATTTGCGTTAGGCATAGCAACACATGTGATGAAGGTGCATGGTGGCATGGAAAGGTGGCCATATGATCACAAAGGGATGAAGCATGAAGTGAAGATCATGGTGATAGATGAGGAGTAAAGTGATCAAGGCAAAGGTATAAGCATAGGGCTTTACTTTTGCCGGTCTAAGTTGAGTAGAGAAGTGATTGACCGGATTTAGGATAGGTAGCCGACTATCGAGAGGGGAAATCACGGTCATCTCTCGAATCAAGTGCTACTAGGTCCATATCTGGAGCATATACATTAGGATCTAGTAAAGTGCTAACTTAACTCCTTTGATGAAAATATTTGTGAAAAGCTAACACACATGCACTTTGGTGGTGGACACTTGGTGGTGTTAGCACATTTACAAAGGAGGTGGAGTTCCTAGGGTTGAGAGGGGTGTGGGTTCCTCTCTCCCTCCCGCTGAGCTTGCGAGGCGGGATTCGACGCTTTTGAGAAAATTAAGTGTATATTTTCTATTGTGCCGGTGGGAAATTTGGTGGAGTCATTGGAGTGTCACCGGACACAGTGCATAGAGGCACCGGACACTGGCCCTTAGGGTCTGGTGTACTGTCGAGTTTAGCCAGAGCCAACAGAGCGCACCGGACGCTCTGCACCGAACGCAGGGGATCTACTGTTCGCGCATCCGGTGCTTGTTGGGATCTAAGAGCAAGTCTGCGAGGTTTCCTGATAAGGCACCAGATGCACCGGAGTGAGTCCGGTGCTCAGCGTCCGGTGTTAGTGCGGTTTGCAGATCTCTCTGCGCATGAGTCTGGTGAGCACCGGACGCGCTCTGAGTCTGGTGAGGTCGTAAGTTTGCAGAACTCCCTGCGCACATGACCAGTGAGTACCGAACGCGTCCACTGCTCACTTGGTCGCGTCCGCTGGTCCACAGGTGACCGTTAAAGTTTGACGTGTGAGATTCTAAGGTGGACTTGTGGCTAACTCTAGAACACCGGACGCAGGGGGTCAAGCTTCTGGTGGTTCCCTACTACGTGTTCGGTGCTCCCGAAATTTGCCCAGTGGCAGAGCCAACAACTCTATCTCTTTGAGGGGCTTATAAATAGAAGGTGGCCAGCTTTGGGGGGTTCTCTCTTGCACATTTGAATACTTGAGGCATACATTGAGCTAGAGAACACTCTCTCCACTCATCTCCTTGCTTGATTGCTAATCTTAGTGAGATTGAGTGAGATTCAAGTGCATTGCATTGAGAGTTGCATCTAGTGGCACTTGATCCTTGAGTTTGCTGCAGATTTCTTGTTACTCTTGGGTGTTTCTCGACGCCCTGGATGGCTTGGAGTAGCGGAGGTGTTGAGCTCGTGATTGGAGATTGTTTCGAGCCTCACCAAGTGAATTGTAAGGGGTTCTTGAGCCTTCCCCACGGGACATCGCAATTGGCTACTCTAGTGGATTGCTCATGGCTTGGAGGATCCACATCTTGTGAGTGGATATGTGGCACCCGTTGAGGGTTTGGCTTTAGATTGCCAATTATCTCGTTATCCGTCAAGTGGGTGTATCGTCACAACA
Source organism: Sorghum bicolor (assembly GCF_000003195.3). Lineage (NCBI taxonomy): Eukaryota > Viridiplantae > Streptophyta > Magnoliopsida > Poales > Poaceae > Sorghum > Sorghum bicolor. The sequence continues at coordinate 23,252,120 of NC_012873.2, read as the reverse complement.
AGGACTAGCTTGCCAGGAAGCAAGTGAACCTCGGTAAAAAATCTTGTGTCATCTCTTGCCGAGGATTCTCTTGTGATTGTGATTGTGATTGTGATTGATTGATTGATTATATATCTACTCTACAACATCGGTATAACAATCACTCTCCACTACTTTACATACTTGCTTATCTTGCTAGTTGTTTAGCTTGTATAGCTTAGTTCTTGTTTGGAGTAGAGTTGTTGTCTAGCCTTCTCTTGTTGTTGTGGTTTAGTGTTTAGCCTTGTACTAGTTTGTATAGGTGGCTTGCATCGCTTACTTGTGCTAGTGCTAGAATTGCTTCGCCATTTGTTTTACTAACACACTTGCTTAGTAAAGTTTGTAGAAAATTTAAATAGGCTTTTCACCCCCCCCTCTATCCATTTGGACCTTTCAAGTGGTAGCAGAGCCGAGGCACCATTTATTGGAGGCTTAACCTTCGGTGAAGAAATGGCTCTTAGTTTGCATATCAACAACACCAAGAAGGCACCTTACTTCGATGGCACAAATTATGCATATTGGAAGTCCAAGATGACTGCCCATCTCAAGTCAATCAATAGAGAAGTTTGGAAGGTGATCGAAACAAAATTTGAGGTGGCAAATGAAGATGCACCAACACAGGTTGAAGAGAAGAAGCTACAATGCAATGATATTGCTATTAGTGCTCTCCATGGAGCTCTTGATGACAAAACCTTTGAGCAAATCAAGAACATTGAGATTACTCATGATGCTTGGGCAAAGCTAGAAGAAACATTTGAGGGCACCAAAGGCACCAAGACCACCAAAGCTTATATTCTCCAAGAGAAGTTCTCTAGCTTCAAGATGCAAGAAGATGAAATTGTGCCAGAAATGTTCCATCAGTTGCAAGTCATTGTGAATGAGCTCAAGGCACTTGGGGAAGAAGTGAAGGATAGTCAATTCTCTATGAAGTTCTTGAGAAGCTTGCCTAAGAGATTTGACACATTGATCACTGTGCTAGTCAAGACAACACTTACTGAATCAACTCCCCAACTAGTGTTCCAAGAAGTGATGACCGATGATGCTTATAAAGAAGATGATGAGAAGATGAGTTGGTCAAGAAAAGGAAGAAGGAAGGTCAAAAGAAGGATGATGAGAAGAAGAAGAGTGTGGCATTCAAGGCCTCCACATCCAAGGGCAAAGCCAGGGTAGAATCATCAAGTGAAGGTGATGGAAGCTCTTGTGATAGTGATGACAATGAGGAGATGGATCTTCTTGTCAAGAGATTTGGCAAGTTCATGAAGAAGAAGGGCTATCAGGCAAGAAGGAAGAAGAGCTCCTCCAAAAATAATGACTACTCCATGAGGTGTTTTAGTTGCCATAGCAAGGATCATCTCATTGCCAAGTGTCCCTATGATAGTGATGATGAAGATGCTATCAAGAAGGAAAGAAAGAAGCAAAAGAAGAAGCACAAAAAGAAGGAAGGCTCAAACAAGAAGGGTGATGCCCATGTTGCAACTTGGGATAGTGATGACTCCTCAAGTGATGATGAGAGCACCAAGAAGGGGCATACAAGCATTGCTATTCAAGAAAAGAGCTCCATCTTTGATACTCCATCATTCTTCATGGCTAAGGCCACTAAGGTATCATCCAATGATGAGAGTGACCATGTTAGTGATATTGATAGTGATGATGATGATGAACTAACTAAAATGAACTAATAACTATGCTAGAGGATTGCACACAACACTTTAAAAAATCTAGAAAGGATTGCAAGGCCTTGCTTAAGGATAAGAAAACACTTGAGCAAGAACTTGATGAGCTTAGAGCTTCTTATGAGAGTCTAAAGGAAGACCTTAAGAAGAAACAAAAGGCTCACACTAAGCTTGAAGAAGCTCATTCCTCTCTAGTTGACAAATGTGAATCCATGCCAACTAAAGTTGAAAAGCTAAAACTTGCAACATAGGCATAACATGTGATATCTTGAGTAAGCCTATTGTTATTGCTACCACTAACCCTTCATGTAGCACATCTACATCATCCTCATCTAGTAGTGATGGTTTCACATGTGACACCACACTAAAAGTTGAGAATGGAATTCTCAAGAAGGAGGTGAAAGAGCTCAATCACACCTTAGCCAAGGCTTATGGTGGTGAGGACTGATTGCTTATGTCCTTGGGTAGCCAAAGAGCTTCTCTCTATAAAGAGGGATTGGGCTATAACCCCAAGAAAGGCAAGGCCACCTTTGCTCCTCACATGACACATTTTGTGAAGAACAATGGCCGGTATTGCAAAGTTTGCAAGCAAGTTGGTCACCTAGAGCAGCAATGTATGAAGAAGAAACCTAAGGCTAATGTATCCTCAATTAAGCTTAATTCTTTCTACATGCTTACCAAGGATACAAAAGGTGTTCATGCTAAGTTCATTGGTGCACCATGGTTGGGCTCAATGAAGAAAGCCATTTGGGTATCAAAGAGCTTAGTTGCTAACCTTGGAGGACCCAATCAAGTTTGGGTACCTAAAATGAATTGATCTTGTCTTGTAGGTCAATTAGAAAGCTAGAGAAAGGCATTGGGTGCTTGATAGTGGGTGTACTCAACATATGATCGGAGAGTCTTGTATGTTCAAATCAATTGATAGTAGTCAAAATGGTGGCTTTGATTCAATCACCTTCGACAACAACAATAAAGGCAAGGTCAAGGGGCTTAGTAAAATTGCTATCTCAAATGACATGAGTATATCAAATGTATTGCTAGTTGAGAGCCTTGATTTCAATCTCTTGTCAATTGCACAACTTTGTGACCTTGGTTTCAAGTGCATCTTTGGTAGTGATGATGTTGAGGTGGTTAGTGTTGATGGATCAAACTTGATATTCAAAGGATTTAGGCATGATAGCTTATACTTGGTTGATTTCAATGATAGTGACACTCAATTGACATCTTGCCTAATTAGCAAATCAAGTTTGGGTTGGTTATGGCATAGAAGGCTTGGTCATGTTAGAATGAAATAATTGAATAAACTATTGAGGCATGACTTAGTTTGAGGCTTGAAGGATGTCACTTTTGAGAAAGATAAACCATGTAGTGCTTGTCAAGCTGGAAAGCAAGTTGGAAATGCACATCCTAAGAAAAGTGAAACGAGCACATCAAAGGCATTTGAGTAATTGCAAATGGATTTATTTGGGCCAACAACATACACTAGCATTGGTGGCAACAAGTATGGATTTGTGATAGTTGATGACTACACTAGATACACTTGGGTGTTCTTTCTCTTTGACAAGAGTGATGTTTGTGATCTATTCAAGTCTTTTGTCAAGAGAGTGCAAAATGAGTTTGATACCACTATCAAGAAGATTAGAAGTGATAATGGTAGTGAATTCAAGAACACAAGAATTGAGGAATTGTGTGATGATCTTGGCATTGGGTATCAATTCTCTCCAACATACACTCCTCAATCCAATGGTGTAGTTGAAAGAAAGAATAGAACCTTGATTGATATGGCTAGATCAATGCTTAGTGAATACAATGTTAGCCATTCATTTTGGAGTGAAGCTATCAACACGGCTTACTATTGTAGCAGCTGTCTCTATTGCCATGGGAAGCTTGGGAAGACACCATATGGGCTATTGAATGGAAGAAAGCCCAACATTACAAATTTTAGAGTGTTTGGGTGCAAATGCTACATTCTCAAGAAAGGCACAAGATTGAGCAAGTTTGAGAAAAATGTGATGAAGGGTTCTTACTTGGTTATTCCACCACAAGCAAGGCATATAGAGTTTGGAACTTGGCAAGTGGCACATTGGAAGAAGTCCATGATGTTGAGTTTGATGAAACCAAAGGATCTCAAAATGAAGCTCAAAATCTTGATGATGTGAGAGGAGATCAATTGGCAAATGCAATTAAGAATATGGATGTAGGTGGCATAAGACCGAGGCAAGTTGACGATGATAATGGTGACATTCACATGATCAATCAAGAAGTACAAATTGATTCAAATCAAGCTAGTACTAGTGGCTCTCATGATGATGATCAAAATCAAAGTCAAGCAAGTGAAAGCAATCAACTCCCAATACTCCAACCTACAAGCATAGCAAGGGATCATCCATTGGATCAATTCATTGGTGGTATTCAAAATGGTGTAAAACAAGATTAAGACTAGCATCCTTTTGTGAGCACTATTCATTTGTCTCATTTGAAGAACCAAAGAGAATAGAAGATGCATTAAAAGATTCTGATTGGGTAAATGCCATGCATGAAGAATTGAACAACTTCATAAGAAATCAAGTGTGGAGCTTGTTGGGAGGCCAAAGAACTACAATGTGATTAGTACCAAGTGGGTCTTTAGAAACAAGTAAGATCAAGATAGTGTAGTTGTGAGAAACAAAGCAAGATTAGTAGCACAAGGCTATACTCAAGTTGAAGGTCTTGACTTTGGAGAAACTAATGCGCCGGTTGCAAGATTGGAGGCAATTAGAATATTATTAGCCTATGCTTGTGCCCACAACATCAAGCTCTATCAAATGGATGTGAAGAGTGCATTTCTCAATGGATACATCAATGAGTTGGTTTATGTTGAACAACCTGCCAGTTTTGAAGATGACAAGAAACCCAACCATGTTTTCAAGCTCAAGAAGGCATTGTATGGTTTGAAGCAAACACCTAGAGCATGGTATGAGAGATTGAGAGACTTTCTTCTCTCTAAAGGGTTCAAGATGGGAAAGGTTGACACTACCCTGTTCACCAAGAAACTAGGCAATATAATGACTTGTTTGTGTTGCAAATCTATGTTGATGATATCATCTTTGGATCAACCAATCAAGACTTTTGTGAAGAGTTTGGAAGAATGATGGCAAATGAGTTTGAGATGTCCATGATTGGAGAGCTTAGTTACTTCCTTGGTCTTCAAATCAAGCAAATGAAGAATGACACTGTTGTAAGTCAAGGAAAGTACATCAAGGACATGATCAAGAAGTTTGGATTGCAAGAAGCTAAACCAATGAGCACACCTATGGGCACAAATGATCAATTAGGTAGTGATGCAAGTGGCAACATGGTAATCAAAATCTATATCAATCCATGATTGGAAGTTTGCTCTATGTCACCGCATCAAGGCCGGATGTGATGTTTAGTGTGTGCAAATGTGCAAGATACCAAGGTTCACCTAGAGAAAGTCACTTGAAGGCAACCAAAAGGATATTGAGGTATCTCAAGGGCACTCATGATGTTGGATTATGGTATCCCAAGGGGTATAACTTTGAGTTGATTGGATATTTAGACTCTGACTATGGTGGATGCAAGATTGATAGAATGAGTACAAGTGGCACTTGTCAATTGCTAGGAAGGTCTCTAGTTTCATGGTCATCAAAGAAACAAAATAGTGTTGCACTATCAACAGCCGAGGCTGAATACATTAGTGCCGGTAGTTGTTGTGCACAATTGCTTTGGATGAAAGCTACCTTGAATGACTTTGGAATCAAATTCAAGAATGTGCCTTTGCTATGTGACAATGAAAGTGCAATCAAGATGACACAAAATCTGGTTCAACATTCAAGAACCAAGCACATTGACATAAGGCACCATTTCATAAGATACCATCAACAAAAGGGTGATATTAGCGTTGAAAGCATTGGCACCGAAGATCAACTAGCCGACATCTTCTCAAAGCCACTTGATGATAAGAGATTTTGCAAGTTGAGGAATGAATTGAACATACTTGACTTCTCCAACTTGAGATGAGTGCACCCCCACATTTATATATGACATGCCTCTCCTCCAACAAAGCAAGGTAAAAGTTGGGTTGACATAGCATTCTTACTTTGCTAAGGACATGATTAGAGCATATAGACAGGTTTGCATGACATTAGGCTCATTCATGAAAATTAAAAAGATTTGATGTATGTATGGTACCACTATTGCTCCTATGATTGTTTGATCTAGTGGTAGCATATGACATGTTTGTAAGCTTGCAAGCCTAGTGTTGAATCTAGAATATGAGCTTATGATGTGTAATTCAACATGGTCAAGATAACCCTTATATTTCATGAGGTGTTAAGAAGCTTGTCCTTGGATCAAACTGAATTACATAGTCTAGGCAAGTGATCTAGATTGAACCATTATTTGACCCTCACATTGATTGACTTATTTCTCACTAAAATTTGAACCTTTGTGGTCATTGATGACAAAGGGGGAGAGAAACAAAGATAAAGAAAAAAGGGGGAGAGGAACAAAGATATAAAAAAGGAGAAAACTCTTTAAACTTGAGCACACAAATAAGAGGAGCAAGCTCATGAACCATTTGTTGCATTTGAATGTGCACTAACATAATAAGGTGTTGCATTGCAAGTTTAAATTCACTAATCTTGTTTGATTGGTGCTTGCTAGAAATAGAACTTAAATGATGTTTTGAATTCTAGCATAGAGTTTTATTTACTTGTGCTATCTAGACATATAATATGATCTCACGAGGTATCTTGAGTTTTGATGTATGTCTAGCTACATTAGTGCTAAGGATGGTATATTGGCAACTCCAATTGGTATCACGCTTCAAAGGTCCATTCTATATACCTTAGCATCATTTTGGTAGTAATAAATCTCCCAAAATTCCAATCCATGCATATGTGCAAGCTTGAACCAAACTCATGGAAGCACATATGTAGGGGGAGCTAGTACTACCAAAACCAAAATTGAAGTGTTTGTCCAATCTTATTTCATGATCAAAATGCTTTGGACAAGCAATTCAACTTCATTTTGATTTCATTTCATATCTTTGTGATGGTTGTCATCAATTACCAAAAAGGGGGAGATTGAAAGCTCAAGTTTGGTTTTGGTTATTAATGACGCCAAGTTGCTAATGCCTTGTGTTTAAGTGATTTGAGTTAGGCATAGCAACACATGTGATGAAGGTGCATGGTGGCATGGAAAGGTGGTCATATGATCACAAAGGGATGAAGCATGAAGTGGAGATCATGGTGATAGACGAGGAGTAAAGTGATAAAGGCAAAGGTATAAGCATAGGGCTTTACTTTTGTCGGTCTAAGTTGAGTAGAGAAGTGATTGACTGGATTCAGGATAGATAGCCAACTATCGAGAGGGGAAATCATAGTCATCTCTCGAATCAAGTGCTACTAGGTCCATATCTTGAGTTTATGCATTAGGATCTAGTAGAGTGCTAACTTAACTCCTTTGATGAAAATGTTTGTGAAAAGCTAACACACATGCACTTTGGTGGTGGACACTTGGTGGTGTTAGCATATTTACAAAGGAGGTGGAGTTCTTAGGGTTGAGAGGGGTGTGGGTTTCTCTCACCCTCCCGCCGAGCTTGCTCGGCGGGATTCGACGCTTTTGAGAAAATTAAGTGTATATTTTCTATTGTGCCGGTGGGAAATTTGGTGGAGTCATGGGACCACCGGACGCTGGCCCTTAGGGTCTGGTGTACTGTTGAGTTTGGCCAGAGCCAACAGAGTGCACCAGACACTCTGCACCGGACGGAGGGGATCTGCTGTTCGCGCGTCCGGTGCTTGTTGGGATCTGAGAGCAAGTCTGCGAGGTTTTCTAACAAGGCACTGGATGCACCGGAGTGATTCCGGTGCTAAGCGTCCAGTGTTAGTGTGGTTTGCAGACCTCTCCGCGCACGACTTCGGTGCTTAGCGTCTGGTGTTAGTGTAGTTTGTAGACCTCTCTGTGCATGAGTCTAGTGAGCACCAGATGCGTTCGGTGCTCCGAGTCCGGTGAGGTCGTAAGTTTGCAGAACTCTCTGCGCACGTGACCGGTGAGTACCGGACGCGTTCGGTGCTCACTTGGTCGCGTCCGGTGGTCCGTAGGTGACCGTTAGAGTTTGACACGCGATATTCAAAGGTGGACACATGGCTAACTCTAGAACACCGGACGTAGGGGGTCGAGCGTCCGGTGGTTCCCTACTACGCGTCCGGTGCCCCCAAAATTTGCCCAGTGACAGAGCCAATGGCTCTATCTCTTTGAGGGGCTTATAAATAGAAGGTGGCCAGCTTTGGGGGGGTTCTCTCTTGCACATTTGATTACATGAGGCATACATTGAGCTAGAGAACACTCTCTCCACTCATCTCCTTGCTTGATTGCTAATCTTAGTGAGATTGAGTGAGATTCAAGTGCATTGCATTGAGAGTTGCATCTAGTGGCACTTGATCCTTGAGTTTGCTGTGGATTTCTTGTTACGCTTGGGTGTTTCTCGACGCCCTAGATGGCTTGGAGCAGCAGAGGTGTTGAGCTCGTGATTGGAGATTGTTTCGAGCCTCACTGTTGGCACTTCTTATCTTATAATTATAAACAAAATTTTTATAAATAAAATAAATAGATGATAAGGCTTTTATCTAACCTTTCCACAAGCTTTGTTGTAAATATCAATTTCAGGTATCACACGTGGAAAGGCACAAAAGACACGAGAAAGCGCACTTGAAGAAAGCATTTTCAGAAAAGGCACAAATCAAGATTAAATGGAAAAGCCCACCAAAACACCGAACTGGATCCATCCGTAACCACGGGAAGGATCAGGGTCCAGAGACGAACCGACCACGCGAAGGCGGTGGCCAGGGGGGCCCACCAGTGGTGTGGCCGCACCCTGGTGTGGGCGCACCCCCCGTGGCGGCAACTCGGTCCCACCTTTTTCAGGCAGTTGCATGGCGGCATGCATAGGACGGTTTCACCTACTACCAAATTTAGATCGCCCGGAACCGTCTTAAGGAGCTATAAATTGAGACCCCCACTCCTCCATTTAAATATATCAAGATACAAGAAAACAAAAGGAGTGGTGCTTTATTTTTCCATTAGTTTAGCTCCAACTATTCTAGACTTAGGCTAGAGAGAGAAGCAAGAGTTGAAGTGTAGAAGTGGGGTCGAAGCAAGTTCTACTCTGGGGTGGACGAAGTGCCGGACCTATCGGCTCTCGCTCCTTCTTGAACCTCTACATTCATTCTTACTACTTGAAGTAAGAGGTTTGTGTTAAATTTTAGTTTTGATTCATTAAGTGAATTACTTTCATAAAGCTATTTGCTTGTGGGATCGTTGCTCGTTCTTAGAACAGGTGCTCTAGTAAGAGGACTCCTGATAAAGACGGATAATCATGCGCATTGCTATCGCTAGAGCAGTAGTCACCTTCGTAGACATGGTTTCTAAGTTGTGGGCTACCTTCGTATGTGGTACGGCTTTCAGATAGAGGGGTAGGTGTTAGTGCGGTGACAACATCTGGCATCCGTAGTAATTGTTGGGTATTCTTAACATCACTACAAAAAGTATACAGTTTTCTAGTTCTGATAATGGTGCCAAAAATGCGAAACCTATCCCTCATACCACTTAAGCCAAGTTGTCATCCCCAGCATGACAGGAGAGACGCGGTATTGAAATATGCAATTGCTCATCTAAATAAATAATGAATGAGATCTGCAAGCGCACAGATTAATACCGTAGTAGCATTTTAACCGAGAAGTATTCCAGGTATCATTATTTATATTTTTACCACTGGGAAGTGATTAGTAACCATCAATGTTGATTATAGAATGGAATATGAGATTGAGTATCTATCATTGCATGTATAATTGAGAACATTTATCTTACTCTTTCATACAGGGATAAGTGTCACGTAAAAGATATATAAAGTAATGAATAGTGACAAAGATAATTAATCTGATCAGCATAACTTAGCCACATATAAATATGATAAGCACCTCAATTAGATATTCTAGAAAGTCATTAGCATGGAATTAGAACGAACTACAAGAATATTTCCTAAGTTATTCTCAACTTATAGTCTAGAATTATCATAGTTAGTGCAAGCATACTTAGCAATCATTGCGAGACAGGACTACGCCTATGCATAGTGATATTAGCAAGGAAAATGAGAAACAGCAATCACTCCCCTGTAATAATGTTGCTCTGCCAGCCCAATACACGAGAGGGGGACTATATAAGAATCAATGAAGCTGTCACTATCACGAACTACCCCGCGATCTGGCATATTGGGTACAATCGCAGATAAATACGATATAGGCACCATGCCTACATAATATCTATCATTTACCCATGGATCTGATGGATAAACGCTATACGATCCTAAACATGTATATAGATCCAATCTAACTAAGCCAAGTATATAACTATGATAAACTAAGAACAATATAATCTTGAATATAAACAAGTAGAGCAAAGTCATAAGCAATATATTTAAGTAGAACAAAGTCATATTCATAATATTGAAGAACAAAGATGAACAATTAGAAGAACAATTAGAGAATTACCAAGAATCCTCTTGACAGATCCGGAAACCAATCGAAGATTGACTCCTTCTAGTTCTAATCCTATGTAGCTATGCTAATCTTGATGTCTAATTGATGTGGTGGCTCTAGGCTTGATCAGAGGCTTCTTCTCCCTTGAGGAATAATGAGTTAGGGTTGAGAGGATCTATCCTCCAGGGGCTAGGGGGTCTGGTGTTATAGTCCCTTCAAGTGAATATGGGCCGTTGGATCAAACCGACATTGACTGAACGGTTATCCTTGATCCTTTAGGTCGGTGGAGCGTAATCCCGAAAGTGTGTCCAACAGGGGGCGGGCGCCCTGGCCTCCTGGGCGGGCGCCTAGGGCCAGGCCCCATTTCGCCTCCGCTTCGTTCTCGTGGCTTCTGGAGTCTTCTAGATGTAAGATAATCGCTCGGCACGTTGATATCTCTATGTAATCCCGACGTGTGGGCCTTTCTTCTGTATTTCCTGATAATCCCCTGCGGAAATAGACAAACACCAAAACTCGTGGAATTCTGTCAGATAAAACCCTAAGTCTGGATGTTGATTTCATTTGGATCCTTTTCTTTGTTTATTTGATTATTAAATTTGATACTTAAGGACCGTCAACAGTAATCCCTCACGATAAGTCGTAGCGTAGTGCTGATACTAGGATCGCCTAGTTACCTAGGACTCTCAGTGGGCCTGAAGCAAGCAAGTAGTGGGAAGGTCTTTTCACTTAGTGGTTCATCACTTTAGTGTATCCACTCAGCCGTGTTCTCCTCCCTACTATCTTATAGGGTGATTAGTTTAGAGTCTAAGTGACGTTTTGCCGTTCCCTATGGATAAATACGATACCCTGAATACTTCCGAGTGAAGTGCTACAACGGTACTTCCGTGCGCTTGCAGATTTTTTCTGCTGTCGCTAAGAAGCACTAACAAGCATTTCTAGCACCGTTGCCGGGGAGCGGTTGTCGTCTTAGTCTCCGAACCTAGTTGCCCATGTATCTTTTGTTTTTACCTTTCTTTTCTTACTTTGTTCCGATGGAGCAACCTACCATCTCCAATATGTCTGCTCCCAAGGCCGAGTTCGCCGCACCTCCACAATCCGCGAAGCCCATCACAGCTTCGAGTTACGAACTCTGGCCGGCTTTTATAGGCATGGTTCGGGAACAATCCTTCTCAGGCTTAGATTACGAAAACCCATATAACCACTTGAGGGAATTTGAGCAGCTCTGTGCATGCCTCACCATTGCTGGCATGTCACCCGAGACAATGCGGTGGAAATTGTTTCCCTTCTCTCTTAATGAGAGGGCGAGGCATTGGTACACCCAGAACGTAGGGATGGTAGCTGGCGATTGGGAAGAATTGCGAAACAAATTCTGCCTAGCATTCTACCCATTATCCCGAATTGCTGCCCTACGTCAAGAGATTCTCAACTTCTGTCAAGAAGAGAAGGAATCCCTAAGAGCAGCTTGGGACAGATTCACAACTTTGACCAAATCTGGCCCAAACTTGTCTATCCCCAACCTTGTGCTATTACAACACTTTTGGTTAGGGCTGAACAAGGAATCTGCCCTAATGCTTGACACATCCGCGGGAGGATCATTCACACACCTGTAGAGGAGGGAGAAGCCCTACTAGATCGCATTCTAGAGAATATTCCCCCCTTAGAACCCCTCCGCGTAGAACTAGGGCCGTGTTTTGAGGAAGTCTCTTCGGCTGAGGCTGAAACAAATGCACAACCTGAGACATCCTCACCCAAACCAGATGAGCTAAGAGAGAACCCTCTACCCTATGCCCTTCCATGCTTCGATGACGATTTCATTGACGATTTCGGTAATTATTCGAAATATAATAAAAAGAAGATCAATCATGTTTGTGTCACTCCAGAACCTGATCGTGATTCCCTTAAAGATTCTGTTAAGGAGTTGACAGCGATCATGAGCAATGAATGGACAAATGAAAGAGAGTCTTCGTCTGAAGTAATTTAGACTTGCTCACCTTCACGAACCATTCACTGCAAGATCCAGGATGATTGGGTAGAGACGTTGTATAATCCCATGGTAGGAGCAAACATAGTCTCCTCAGGCTTTGCACTCACCCATCTTGGTGATAAGACTTTAGCTCCTACCAACTTGTCTTTTAGAGATGGACCATGGTCCATTAAAAAGGGACAAGGAGTGTTTACAACGTGAACATTCAGCATGAAGATGTCGTCTTGACTCTAGATTTTCATATCTTTGACGACATAGGCTTCGATATGGTGATCGGGCACCCCCCTAGAGACATTCTTTTACGATGCCTCCAACACAGGGGAATTAGATGTAAAGATAGGGAGGAATAAATTCTCGATCCCATTCTCTCGAGCTAGAAACTCGATAGCAGAACCTCCCTGTTCTTCTATGCCCGAGGAGGTTATGTCGGTAATGCCATTCGAAACTCCTGAGACGTCCTTAGAAAATGACTCTAACTTCATTATAGAAGAAGAGGATGACACAGGAGAAATCCTCGAACTTCCTAAGGAGGAAGTGCTGACTCCACCTCCAGTTGAGCTAAAAACCCTACCAAAGGATTAAGATATGCTTTTCTTCATGGTGACAAAAACACGCCCGTCATCATTAGTGATAAGCTTTCTGATGACGAAACCTCTTGACTCATCACTGTTTTAGAAAAGCATAGGTCGGTCTTCGGGTATTCCTAGCAAGACCTCAAGGGGGTTAGCCCAACACTCTGTACCCATTGTATACCTATTGACCCTGCAAGCACGCCCACACGTGAACCACAGCACAGGCTCAATAATGCGATGAGGGAAGTCATGAAAAAGGAAGTCCTCAAACTTTTTCACACTGCGATTATTTATCCCGTACCACATAGCGACTGGGTTAGTCCCGTCCAAGTGGTTCCAAAAAAAGGAGGAATGATGGTAGTTAAGAACGCTAAGAACGAGCTTATCCCTCACGGTACCATCACAGGATGGAGAATGTGTATTGATTACAGAAAACTTAATGCGGCAACGAAAAAGGATCATTTCCCATTGCCCTTCATCGATGAGATGTTGGAACGATTGGCAAAACACTCCTATTTCTGTTTCCTCGATGGGTATTCTGGTTATCACCAAATTCCTATCCATCCTGATGATCAAAGCAAAACTACGTTCACATGCCCATATGGAACGTATGCATATAGAAGAATGTCGTTCGGGTTGTGCAATGCACCCGCCTCATTCCAAAGATGCATGATGTCCATTTTCTTGGAAATGATTGAGGAGATCATGGAAGTTTTCATGGACGACTTTTCGGTCTATGGAAAAACTTTCGTTCATTGCCTTGAAAATTTGGACAAAGTTTTGCAAAGATGCCAAGAGAAGGACCTGGTACTTAATTGGGAAAAATGCCACCTTATGGTCCGAGAAGGCATTGTTTTGGGACACTTAGTGTCTGAACGGGGAATTGAGGTAGATAAAGAAAAAATAGAAGTCATAGAACAACTACCTCCCCCTATGAACGTCAAGGGAATTCGCAGCTTTCTAGGCCACGACGGGTTTTATAGATGATTTATCAAAGAGTTTTCACAAATCACCCGGCCGCTGACAGCCCTTTTAGCAAAAGACGTTCCCTTTGAGTTCACAGATGAGTGCTTAAGAGCTTTCGAAACCATAAAGAAGGCACTCATCTCAGCGCCCATTATCCAACCACCGGATTGGTCGCTACCCTTTGAGATCATGTGTGATGCCAGCGATTATGCTGTCGGGGCGGTCCTTGGCCAAACCAAGGACAAAAAGCATCACGCGATCGCTTACGCTAGCAAGACTTTGACAGGACCTCAGCTTAACTACGCCACTACTAAAATGAGTTCCTTGCTATAGTCTTTGCTATCGATAAGTTTAGATCCTATTTGGTGGGAGCAAAGATAATTGTTTATATGGATCATGCTGCTCTCAAATATTTGCTCACCATAATGGATGCTAAACCTCGTCTACTCCGATGGATCTTGTTGTTACAAGAGTTTGATATTGAGATAAAAGATAAGAAAGGGGTAGAAAATACTGTTGCAGACCATCTTTCGCGTATGCAAGTCACTAACATGCAGGAACAGGAGATTAACGACTTCCTACGCGACGACATGCTCCTGATGATCAACGACACGAACCCATGGTATGCAAATATTGTTAACTTTATGGTTTCAGGGTACGTACCCCTAGGCAAATCAAAGAAGAAGCTTGAATATGAAAGTCGACGCCACTTGTGGGACAACCCCTACCTATACTGGGTCTGTGCTGACGGACTGCTACGAGGATGTGTGCCCACCTCAGAGGGTGCACAAATCATCGAGAAGTGTCACGCTTCACCATACGGAGGTCACTATGGAGTATTTCGCACATAGTCCAAAATCTGGACGTGCGGCTTCTACTGGCCTACAATGTATCTAGACACGAAGAAGTTTGTCCACAGATGTCGTCAGTGCCAGCTACAAGGCAACATCAGTGCACGCAACGCCATGCCACTTCACTTCAATCTCCAAGTCGAAATTTTTGACGTCTGGGGAATTGATTTTATGGGGCCATTCAAGAAATTAGGCGACTGCGAGCACATCCTTGTAGCAGTTGACTACATATCAAAATGGGTAGAAGCATTATCGTGTCGAGCAGCAAATGCCAAGCATGCAAGAAAGATGTTTCACGAGATCATCTTTCCTCGTTTTGGGACACCAAGAATGGTGATAAGTGACAGAGCGTCGCACTTCATTGATAAATCCTTCAGAACATTTTTGCAAGATTTGGGCACCCGTCACAATGTTTTTTTTGACCAAAAAAATACTGTGGGGGAGGTCCCCACAATGCCGACCTTTTGTATTTAAAATTAAAGAAGATAGTACAGGAGCTTACAAAGGGAAATTAACTAAAAGCATCTAGCCAAACACAAAAGGCTGATCTAAGATCGTCCTTGAATCTAACCGATTGGAGTAAACACTGATTTTTGAAATTTACAAACCGAAGGCTAATGCTTGGTTGTATTCTCTGGAATACTTTGTCATTTTGCAGTTTCCAAAGCTCCCATGATGCTATCATTGCAACTTCTCTGAAGAAAGGTGTCTGGTTTGCTATATTTGCTTGTATGAGTCTATCGTGTAGTCCCAGACGAAGTGAAGCTTGTCTGTTGCTACTCCTTATCATCCCCAAACAAGCGGGCAGGCCGAAACTTCCAATAAGCAGATCAAGAACATACTCCAGAAAACGGTGAACAAAATGAGAACGGGCTGGAAAGATAAGCTCCCTGATGCACTCCGGGCATACAGGACAGCTTACAAAACTCCCATCGGGATGTCACCTTATCAGTTGGTCTATGGCAAAAGCTGTCATTTGCCTGTTGAGCTTGAACATAGAGCTCACTGGGCAATCAAGACTTGGAATATGGACATCAAGGCCGCTGGAAGAAACAGGGAAACACAAGTCACAGAATTAGAAGAATGGCGAGAAAAAGCCTATCACAATGCCAAGCTCTACAAAGAAATAGCAAAAAGATGGCACGATAAAAAGATCTTACATAAAGAATTCAAGATCGGTGACAAAGTCCTGCTTTTCAACTCGAGAGTCAAATTGTTCGGGAACGGAAAGCTCAGGAGCAAATGGGACAGACCTTACAAAGTGACCGAGGTGGCGCCGCACGGAGCTGTCACAATAAAGGACGACGGTGGCAACATCCATAAGGTAAATGGGCAACGTCTCAAGGTATTTCTCGAATCCGAACCCCATTCCTTTGATGAAATAAATTTAGTTTCTTTTAAAGAATACACCAAAGGAATGTTTTAAAAAAATAATATAATATATATTTTTGTTGTATTTATTTTACTTTAAATAAAGCCTCTTGATTTATGCATTTATGTTTTAACCAAAATGTCCCTGCTAATAAAACACGCACGCTTTCCCTTTTTCAACCATTTTTCCTTTTGATGTAATTGTGCCTATTTAAGTTATCAATGAAAATATCTTTTCTTTTGAGCACTTGTTTTCTAGAATGTATATATTTTTCTGTGACTAATCAAAGACAGGAAAGAAAACAAGTGTGGGGGAGAAGCACATCATCATGAAAACTCAGTTTTTATAAACGCTCCCCTCTTTTAAGTTAAAAAAAGTTTTATAAATAAAAGTTTAAAATATTGTACCTTCATTCTCCATCAACTTGTCTCCTTTGTTCAAAATGTTTTGCATCCCTTTTATTTCTCGCTAAAATTCCTATGAATTTATGAACACTTTGTTAGGGACCCCATTTTATCTAAGTAGTTGACGGATGTGATATAGTAGGATGACATGATGCTTGCTAGTCTTTGCAAAGTACTTAGGTTTTTATTTTACAAAATTAAAAATTCATATAGCAAATTCCTTGAATGATTAAGCTTTTACCTACCGATGGCCAAATATATCTCTTTATGATGAACCTTCTACATATGCTGCTTACTCTGTGTTGAGTTTGGTCAAATTTTTGGACCACTATCGAGAGATGTTTCATGCCTCCAAGATCAGAATTCACTTGCACCCACCAAATAAAGCCAACTCTCACACTGAGAAGTTGCGCATAACATGTTTTTTTCATCCACCCAAAAATACGCCAACTCTTACACTAGAGTTGTGCCCATATATCCACCAAATAAAAATGCCAATATCTCACCCTAAGAATTGCGCATCTAGTTACATTCATTGCATTCATTACTATGAAGCTCTCTTCCACTTATTCTTTCATGTTGACACCATTTTTGGACACGTATCTTTGGATACGTATCTGGGAGTTAATGAAATATAGATCGGTAGGTGAAAGAGTGGTGACTGGTTATCAGAGGAGTTGCCGATGGGTTATGATGCCGATGACGAAACAACAGAATGTGGCCAAGTCCAGGGATGATGGTTAATCTATGCCGATGGCCAATGTTAATGGCCGCCGATGCCGATGGAAGGTGATTTGCCGATGATAGTCGAAGAAGGCACAGGAATTGTCAATAAGATGGTGACGGTGTGCCGATCGCCTATGGTGGATAGATTAATGTTTTCCATAGTTATTAGAGTTTGTTTTTCATACAAATTCCGTTTGATTTGGAATTAGAGTCCTAGTCGTGTCTGGTTGTAACTCTTTTGGACAGGGTATAAATGTAGACCATGTAGCAATATAAGAATATACACAATCAATCAAACACAAGTTTTTACATCTATTCTAGCATCTACTTTTCGACGACTTCGTCACCTTGCATATTTTCTTTTTACTTACGAGTTCTTAGGAATTCATCGAGTCAAACTTGGCGAGTTCTCAAGTTCCGCGTAAATACCTCTTGGCCGTGGCATCCGGGCGCATCGCTGTTGTCGGGACCAAAGTATTCGAGTTATCACCTTTGTCGATTGTAAGGTCAAATCGGCTGGCACGCCTTAACGTTGAATCGGGTATTAGCCCTTTGTGTTTGCAGATCCACTTTTGCATCAACACATCTTTTGGCACGCCCAGTGGGACAGATTCAGATTCATCGTCAAGATCAACATGTCGAACACTGATTTCGATACGGATAACATCATCCCCGTAACGGAAGCCAATCTCAAAGATGAGCGGAAGCAAGCTATGGCAAAAGCTATGGAGGAATACAAGCAGCTATGTTTGAAATCCTTCAGTGTCAACAGGAGCGGCGAGGTGATCCAAAAGGAAGCATTGCCGATGCCTCGACAAATCACTTTTGAAGCTAATCCTGGTAAACTACAAGAGATGGTTGACAATACTATTAATCGCGCTTTAATCAGTCAATCCAGTGTGCTGTCCAATACTGTTTTCAATGCTGTGACTAGAACTTTCAAAGAAGGACAGGTACCACAATCTTATGTGGGCCCGACCTATCATCAGCTAGGATCATCATCGGTTGCAGCTCCATCGGCTACTCTAGCCGTTGCGGGTACAAAAGTTACTTCTCCTCGAAGCACATTAGGGATGACTAATGGGCAATCTACACCGATGAGGACTAATCCAGCAACATCAGAGGGACAAGTTCAACTTGCTACAGATTTATTGGCATCGGCAATGTCAAGTTATGTATTCCAAAATTGTCAAGTTCCTCCCAACTGGCGGGGAAATGGTATGCCCCTAGACTTTATGGCAAATAGTTCTGGGACGTCTCAAGTGGCTGACGTGACAGGCAAGGTCCTATGACATCGGCACCCCCAGTATCGCCGATGACTCAGAATCCCCAGTATTCTACAACCACTACTGCAAGGCCTTTTACTAGAAATTCTCACATGCCGACATTCCAGATGCCTAACGCATTGGGGATCCACTGCCGACGCATCAAAGGTTTATGACGCAGACAGGGTGTGTCAATCCAATGATGATGCCCAACTGTCAGCCATCGGCAGGACCTACGCCGATGAATGCTAACAATGGATGGGCAGGGCAGTTTTTCTTTCCACAAATGACTTAGCAGAATCATCAGGCTATGGGATTCCAGCAGGGAACGATGTAGTTTGGCTTTCAGAATCAAGGATTGGTCAATCAGCCGATGAATCTTGCTCAGCAAGTTGGTGGCCAACAGGTGGCGGCTAATGCTATGTTCCATGGTGATCGTGCACCTAAAAGACACGTGGAAGCTTATCAACAGGTGCCAGATCCACAACTCGCTCATCGGCAAGATGCCGATGCCTATTGGGCCAATAAGATAGCTGAGGTGATGAGAGATCTGTTTGGGATAAAACCCAAAGTTAACACTTATTCTTATTGGACACTGTATCCTCTTGCATATGACT
This sequence comes from Sorghum bicolor, assembly GCF_000003195.3. NCBI lineage: Eukaryota > Viridiplantae > Streptophyta > Magnoliopsida > Poales > Poaceae > Sorghum > Sorghum bicolor. Next base: position 23,233,135 of record NC_012873.2, on the reverse strand, counting down.
TAATTCCGCTTCCAAATCAGTACAAGGTACTGGATTTCACCAAATTCTCTGGAGAGGATGACACGTCAACCATGGAACACGTCAATAGGTTCATCATCCAGTGTGGAGAAGCTGCTAACAGAGATGAGTTAAGAGTTCACTTATTCTCATCGTCTCTGTCCAGATCGGCCTTTACTTGGTTCATTTCATTGCCTCCAAACTCAGTGATTACCTTGGCCGATCTGGAAAAGCAGTTCCATAAATACTTCTTTTCTGGAGTCCATGAGAAGAAGATTACCGATTTAGTCAGATTAAGGCAACGCAATGATGAATCGGTTAAAAGTTTTGTATAAAGGTTACCGGATGTCAAAAACAAGTGCTATAGCCTGGTTCTGGACGATCGACAGCTAGCCGATTTGGCTTTCCAGGGATTGTTGCCACATATCAAAGACAAGTATTCATCTCAGGAGTTTGAAAGTTTAAGTCATTTGGTGCAGAGGATTTCTCATCAGGATATCAAGACTTTTGAACCTAGGAAACCTTGGAATAAAAAGGTGTCATTTGTCAATGAGGCGACAAGCTTAGATTCTGATGAAGAACCAGTCATCGGCTTGGCAGAGTGGGTGAAGAACAAAAAGCCGATGTCTTGCCCTTTCGGCCATAAAGAGCTAGAAAAGTTTGCATTTGACATCACAAAAGCCGATAGGATATTTGACTTTCTGCTTTAGGAGGGGCAAATTAAATTGTCACCCAACCATGTGATTCCATCGGCAGAAGAATTGATGAAGATCAAGTATTGCAAGTGGCATAATGCAACGTCTCATAGTACAAATGAATGCAAAGTGTTCAGACAACAGCTGCAATCGGCTATAGCGTCTGGGAGGATTAAATTTGATAGTTCCAAAGCCCAGAAGCCGATGAAGATTGATCAGCATCCTTTCCCCACGAATATGCTGGATGCTAAGGGAAAGACTAAAGTTTTAACTTCGGAAGCAGCTGAGAAGAGCGCATCGATAGATCCTCAGCACCAGATTACTACCGATGACGCCAAAGGCAAGGGCTTGATCCAAGAAGGCACCAGTTTTGGAAGACCTCCTCGATCTGGTATTGTGATTACTCATAGGAGGCATCGGGAAACCGGGTAGCAGCGTGAAGATTGGTATCGTCGCCAACAGGAAGATCATCGCCGGGAAGAAGAAAGACGCCGACAAGAGTGGAATTGGCATAAAGATCATTGGAAATGCCTGTTTTTCATCCACTGTTGGGAGCAAAACATCAAGTTACCAACTGTTAGAGACTGCCCTGTGTGCAATGGTTATAATCGGCATGATAGACCAAATCGGTGATACTAGGACGATGATCGGTGTTTCAACGGGCCGATTAGAGGAAGGACATCAGTCCACGATCGACTGGGCAGCAGGCTCAGCGTGCATGACAGGCTTGGTGATTGTATTGGTTATTTTCCTAGAAACCAAGAGGAACTTGAGGAGATGGCAGATGCACGATATATGCTGCCGATGGAATTTCTTGCACCCTTTAGTGATGATGAAGAGGCGGACTACCCTAATCAGATAGCTTAGTTGGCGCTCGACCCGATCACAGCAATATTTGAAAAGCCCGCTGATGATGAGAGGCAGCACCTTAAAGCTTTATTTGTCAAAGATAGGGTTGATGGGCAGCCGATGACCCAGATACTCATTGATGGTGGAGCTGCTATCAACATTATGCCATATGCAATCTATCAGAAGCTTGGTAAAGGGATCAAGATTTGACCAAGACCGATATGATGTTGAAAGATTTTGAAGGGAATGTGTCTTCGGTCAAGGGAGCTATATGCGTTGAATTGACCATCGGCAGAAAACTTTGCCGATGACTTTCTTTGTCATCAGTGGAAAGGGTGCATATAACTTGCTGTTAGGGAGAGATTGGATTCATGCCAATTGCTGCATTCCATCTACTATGCACCAGTGTTTGGTTCAATGGGTAGGTGACAAGATTGATATTGTCCCGGGAGATTCGTCGTATGTCATTGCATCGGCAGAGGCAGATACTTATGAAAGGACCAAATGCATTTCAGGAGAAGTTTGGGATAAGGATTTTCTCAAAGTTGCCGATTATGAAATTCCACCGATCCAAGTAGTCGGTTCTGATGAAGGGTTTTAATGGATAGGTTCGCCGATGATGGAAAACTAGGTTAAGGGTTTACATCGGCCGATGATTTAGTAGAGGTAGATATAGGTACTAGTGATAGGTCAAGGCCCACTTTTATTAGTGCTAGGTAAGGTTCTGAGTGTAAGCAACAATTAACTGATTTGTTAAAGGAATATAAAGATTGCTTTGCTTGGGAATATACCGAGATGCCTGGTTTAGACCGATCGATCGTTCAACATTGGTTGCCTATCTAGTCTGGGTTTCGGCCGCATCAGCAGCCAGCACGCCGACGCAATCCTAATATTCTTCCTGATATTAAGGCCAAAATAACTAAACTTATTGAAGCTAAGTTTATTCGGCAATGTTGGTATGCCGAATGGATTTCCAATGTTGTTCCGGTTTACAAGAAGAATGGAAAACTTTGTGTTTGCATTGACTTTAGGAACCTTAATAAGGCTACGCCGATGGATGATTATCCAATGCCAGTTGCCGATTTGTTGGTTGACGCTGCAGCTGGACATCGGATCATTAGCTTTATGGATGGCAATGCAGGATACAATCAGATATTCATGGCTGAGGAGGATATTCCCAAGACTGCATTTAGATGTCCTGGTCATGTTGGACTGTTTGAATGGATAGTCACGCCCTTCGGCTTGAAGAATGCTGGTGCTACTTATCAGAGGGCTATGAATTTTATCTTTCATGAGTTCATCAGCAAATTGGTGGAGATTTATATTGATGACGTGGTGGTTAAATCTAGAGATTTCACAAACCATCTTGCCGGTCTACGAAAAGTGCTGGAGTGCACAAGGAAGCATGGTTTAAAGATGAATCCTAATAAATGTGCATTTGGTGTATCGGCAGGACAATTTCTTGGTTTCATGGTGCATCAGAGAGGGATTGAAATTAGTAGGAGATCTATTGATGCCATCAACAAGATAGTTGCTCCCACCAATAAGACTGATCTTCAATCGCTGATCGGCAAGATAAATTTCATCAGACGATTTATATCTAATTTGTCTGGTAAGATTCGTGCTTTTAGTTTTTTGCTTAAGTTAAAATCCAATCAAGAATTTGTGTGGGGGAGAGAGCAACAGTTAGCATTAGATGAAATCAAGAATTATTTAACAAATCCTCTAGTTCTGATTCCACCTCAACAAGGAAAGCCTTTCAGATTATATTTGTCTACCGATGGGATGGTCATCAGTTCGGCTCTAATTCAAGAATTTGAAGGGAAGGAACGTGTGATTTATTATCTAAGTAGAAGACTGTTGGATGCTGAGACAAGGTATTTGTGGGGGTATAGACCCCTATACCCTTACGGCTAGACTTGGGCCAGGAGGCTTGGCCCATTACGAGACAAGTTTGAAGCTTGATCCGACAGCTTGGAGTTTCGCACAAGGAAGTAAGATGTGGAGATCAAGCAGGATTCTAGTCAGTTAAAATAGGAATTGATATCGAACTATCTATGGCAATTGTAACCGACTAGTATTAATTTCTAGATCTGTAACCCTGCCCTCTGGACTATATAAGGAGAGGCAAGGGACCCCCCTAGGACATCATTATTCTCTCAACACAAATCAATACAACCAGACACAGGACGTAGGTATTACGCCAGCTCGGTGGCCGAACCTGGATAAAAAGCTTGTCCGTGTCTTGCGTCACCATCGAGTTCGTAGTTTGCGCACCGTCTACCGATAAACTACTACCGTGGGTATACCCCAAGGTAGACTGCCGACCAGCTTTCGTCAACAGTGGCGCGCAAGGTAGGGGGTGTGCGTACAACTTCTCCGACGAACAAGATGGTCATCATTCCAGCTTCTGCGGCCGTGCCTGAAGGCCTCACGTTCACCATCGGCCAGATCATGTGGACGACGCACGGCGGCGGCCCCACGACCACGGTTTCGGAAGGAACCCAGATCCAATCTGGGATGACGGCGGCATCGGCTCCGACCATGCAGATGCTGGCACCGAGCACCCGACCACCGCTTCCGCGCTACAAGGGAAAGAAGATCGATGGCTCGGATCTTCTCCGAGCCCTTGATCGCGCTGATTTCAAGCTTCTCGAAGCTTCCCGACTAGTAGATGGGATCTCGCGCCAGCCTGATCAAGCCGCACCAACGGATTTTTTCAACTCCTACCGGCCAACTCGTGTCGTCACACACGAACGGCTGGGAACGTCTCTGACGATAACCTCCACCCCCTCGGGACGGTCCGTCAAGCTCGAGGCTGATCCGGAGGAAGGTTATCCTTGCGGTCTGAACAACTCGGCCTCTCTCTACTCGCGGCACATCCAATCTCTTTTTAACGAGGCTGGTTGGTCACCAAAGTGGAGCGGTCGACCAGTTCGTCACTACGTCAACATGGTGACGATCCGAGAACTACGAGACGACCAAGCCTCCAGCACAAATTCGAGCACTGGTTCCGTTCCCACTGAAGTCATAAACTCCGAGGACGAGGACTACGACCTAGATTTGCCACCATATCCTCCGGGTTTCTCTCGTTTCCCGGTCTTCCCACCCCGGCGAGGAGACATCGTTTTCAACGTCAGCGCCGACGAGCCGGTTGTTGATGGAGAAACAGACGAGCAGAGGCAGCTCCGCGAGCAGCGCAATGCCGACCGTGCCCGACGATGCGCGGACGAGGAACGCCAACTCCCGCCGCATAATCTCACCGACGCTTTCGACATGGTCGGGGATCAGCCAGTCTACAAAACGCCAAGCACCAATGTGGCTGTCGCCATGGCCAATTTAGATCGACCCCCTGATACTCCCGAATGCCAGGGCGTCCGATCCAGCGTTCGAGCACACCTGATCGCCGCGATGGGACAGACAGCCACTCTGCTCAAAAGAGTCCAAGCTATCTCCTATACAGAGGTCTCCTCAAACCAGACCCATCGCAGCCGGACCTCACCATAGCCCAGCAGGCACCACCGCAGCTGTTCCCCCAACAATCATCGAAAAAATTCACGGCGTGACGACGGCGGTCGGGATGGTGGCGGTCACCGCGAGCAGAATCGCGGGCGTGGTCAAGAAGTAAACTAGTACAGGGATCTTCGATACAACATCCCTCCCAAAGACGCCCGGGGCTGCATCAACAGGCACGCCACGGAGAGAGCAGTTCACGAAAACCTACGTCGTATTGAGTACGATGCAATGCACGGCCCCCCAGGCCTGAGACAGTTCTCCTCACACCTCCGCCAAGTCGTGTGGCCTCGCAATTTCAAGCTCGAGAAACTCAAAAAATACGACAGCAAGGAAAACCCAGAAAACTGGATCACTCTATACGAGATCGCCGTCCGGTCAGCAGCAGGAGATCAGCACGTCATGGCCAACTACTTCCCGGTCGTCCTCGACCAGGCCGGTCACCAATGGCTCCTAGGCCTGCCCGAGGACTCTTTCGACTCCTGGGAAGAATTACGCCAAGCATTCATCAACAATTTTATCGCTACCTGCGAACAGCCTGGGAACAAATACGACCTTGAAAGGATACGGGACAGGAAGAACGAGCCACTGCGTGACTACATCCGACGGTTCTCGGATATGCGCCTTAAGATCCTGAAAATTTCCCATGACGAGGCCATATCTGCTTTCATAAAAGGGCTGCGCTTCCATGAAGCACTGAGGAACAAGCTACTGCGCAAAAGGCCAACAACGATGGCCGAGCTCCTCGCCACGGCTAAATACTACGCCGACGCCGACGACGCAGAAAAACTCATCCGGGATGATGCGAGAGGACCCGACCAGCCTCCTCGACGAGACGACAGTCGTAGTCGCTTCGACAACAGGAACCATCGTCGCCCTGACTACCGCGATCACAAGGAAGGTTGGCGACGCGACAATCGCGACGACTTCAAAGGAAAGCGCCCCCGCGACCACGACCACGAGGTGAATATAGTTAAGCGCCCCAACGGGTAGTGGGATTACCAAGAAGACTACAACAAAACGTTGAAGGGACCATGCCAACTGCATCCAAAGTCCAACCACACCATGGAAGAATGACGTGTCCTCAAAAGCATCTATACGCGGCGGGCTGCTCATGACGACCCCGCCAAGAAAAACGGGAAACAAGACGGGCGCGATCGCGAAGACGAGGACGAAGACCAGGATAGGAACCCACGACACCAGTATGTCAGTCCCACTGACATGGTCCACTCCATCTTCGGGGGCAAGGTTTCCATCGAGTCTAAATGAGAAAGAAAGCTCTTAAAGAGAGCCTGCCTCAACATAGACAGCACGGATGGCCTGATCGCCAATCCGAAATTTCCTCCCTGGTCCCACAGGGAAATCTCCTTCAACAGGAAGGATCAGTGGGCCGCTATCCCGGAGCCAGGTCGTTTCCCTCTAATCTTGGACCCTTGCATCAACAGCATCAGATTCGAGCGCGTGCTCGTGGACGGAGGAAGTTCCATCGACATCCTCTTTCGCAACAGCTTGCCCGCCCTCAAGATACCTCCGGCACAGCTAAAACCCTACGACGCTCAATTTTGGGGAGTCTTGCCAGGTCAGAGTTCAGTGCCCCTCGGACAGATAACACTGCCTGTCCAATTCGGCACGTCCGACCACTTTCGAACAGAGTTCGTCAACTTTGTGGTCGCCGACTTCGATGGGACTTACCACGCTATACTGGGCCGACCATCGCTGACAAAGTTCATGGCAGTCCCACATTACTCATACCTGGTCCTCAAAATGCCTACGGAGAAGGGCGTCCTGACCGTCAGGGGCAATGTCTACACCGCATATACTTGCGAGGAGGAGAGCTTCAAGATCACTAAAGCAATCGATCTTTCAATTCGTATGGCAGAAACAGCAGCCCAAGCGGCACAGCTCCCTCATGACCAGCTCCGACTACCCGAGCAGGAGACCGCCAGGAAGAATTCAAAATCCAAGGAGTACAAGGAAGTACAGCTGGTTGAAGGCAGCCCCGAGAAGACAACCCTCATCGGGGCCAACCTGGATCCCAAATAGGAAGACGCGCTCGTCAGGTTTCTAAGGGACAACGTGAGCGTTTTCGCATGGAAACCCGCAGACATGCCCGGCGTCCCACGAAACCTGATCGAGCACTCCTTAAATGTCTCAAAGACCGCAAGACCCATCAAGCAAAAGTTGCGACGGTTCGCTCGTGACAAAAAGGAGGCTATTAGGACAGAAATAACACGGCTTCTAGCAGCCGAATTCATAAAAGAATTGTATCATCCCGATTGGCTTGCCAATTCGGTTCTTGTACGCAAAAAGAATAATGAATGGAGAATGTGCGTTGATTACACTGACCTCAATAAACACTATCCTAAAGATCCTTTTGGTCTCCTTTGCATCGACGAGGTGGTCGACTCAACGGCCGGATGCGAACTCCTCTCTTTTCTAGACTGCTACTCTGGTTATCACCAGATCTCGCTAAAGGAAGATGATCAGATCAAAACATCTTTCATCACTCCTTTCGGCGCATACTGCTACACAACCATGTCCTTCGGACTCAAAAACGCTGGAGCCACCTATCAACGGGCCATCCAGCAATGCCTCCATGACGAGATTCGTGATGACCTCGTCGAGGCTTATGTAGACGACGTCGTCGTCAAAACAAGGGATGCAAGCACCCTAATCGACAACTTAGACCGAACCTTTAAGGCGCTAAACAAGTACAAGTGGAAGCTTAACCCCAAAAAGTGCATCTTCGGTGTCCCTTCCGGTCTACTACTCGGCAACGTCGTCAGCTGCGACGGCATACGACCGAATCCTTCAAAGGTAAAAGCAGTACTTGACATGCGACCACCTAAGAATGTCAAGGATATTTAGAAGCTCACCGGATGTATGACCGCTCTCAACCGCTTCATCTCAAGACTAGGAGAAAAAGGCCTCCCTTTCTTCAAACTCTTGAAGGCGTCGGAAAAATTCTCCTGGACAGAAGAGGCTGACGCTGCGTTCACCCAGCTTAAGACCTTCCTCACCTCACCGCCTGTTCTCACAGCGCCTCAGCCCAATGAAGACCTACTTCTTTACATTGCAGCAACCGATAGGGTTGTCTCCATGGCAATAGTGGTCGAGCGAGACGAGCCAGGTCACATCTACAAGGTCCAGAGACCCGTTTATTTCATAAGCAAAGTCTTAAATGAGTCCAAGGCCAGATATCCACAAATACAGAAGCTCATATACTCCATTCTTATAACGTCGAGGAAGCTAAAGCACTACTTCGACGGCCATCGAGTCTTGGTAACCACTAGTTTCCCTCTTGGGGATATTCTGCGCAATAAAGACGCCAACGACAGAATTGTAAAATGGGCAATGGAGTTATACCCATTCTCCCTGGATTTCCAGAGCCGCACAACAGCCAAGTCTCAGGCCCTCGTCGATTTCATCGCAGAGTGGACGGAGCTCAACGAGCCTCCCGTTTCTGACATCTTTGACCACTGGTCAATGTTCTTCGACGGGTCCTTGAACATCAACGGTGCCGGCGCTGGGATACTTTTCATGTCGCCTAACAAGGACAAACTGCGTTACGTCCTTAGGATCCTTTTTCCGGCATCAAAAAATGTCGCCAAGTACGAAGCATGCCTGCACGGCATACGACTAGCCGTTGAGTTGGGAGTCAAACGCCTCTACGTCTATGGCGACTCCGCCTTAGTTATCAACCAGCTCAACAAGGAATGGGACGCAACCCACGAGAAGATGGATCTCTACTGCAAAGAAATCCGCAAATGGGAATATATATCGGATGGGTCAGGCTTTCAGGATAAAACGGAGAACGAGCGCCTCATTCGACGATCAAAGAATTACATACTAGTGGACGGCAAACTCATGCGAAAAAATGCAAGTTCTGAAGTGCTGCTCAAATGCATATCCCAGGATGATGGCATCAAGCTCCTAGACGACATACACGCCGGATCCTGCGGCAACCATGCTGCCTCCACAACGCTGGTCGGGAAGGCTTTCCGAGCAGGTTTTTACTGGCCAACCGCGGTCACCGACGCAGAAAAACTGGTCCAACATTATGAAGGATGCCAGTTCTTCGCCAAAAGGACCCACGTACCTGCTCATGAGATTCAAACTATCCCGTCATCCTGGCCTTTCGCCTGCTGGGGTCTCGACATGATCGGGCCATTTAAACCGGCTCCCGACAACTTCAAGTTCGTCTTCGTATTAATTGACAAATTCTCAATGTGGATTGAATACATGCCACTGGTCAAAGCAACCTCCGAGAAAGCTGTGGAATTCCTCAATCAAATCATACATAGATTTGGGATCCCCAACAGTATAATCACCGACTTGGCCACTCAGTTCACAGGCACTACGTTTTGGGACTTCTGCGATGACAGAGGCATAGTGATAAAATACGTGTCAGTAGCCCACCCACGGGCAAACGGTCAAGTGGAGCGCGCCAACGGCATGATCATCGATGCCCAAAAGAAAAGGTTGTACACCGAGAATGACAGAGCACCTGGTCGATGGATGAAAGAGTTACCGGCTGTGGTATGGGGTCTCCGAACATAGGCTAGTCGGAACACGGGGGTGTCACCCTACTTCATGGTTTACGGCACCGAGGCAGTGCTGCCGTCTGATATAGCCTTTGGGTCTCCAAGAGTTGAAAACTTCGACCAGTCAACGGCCGACAACGCCAGGGAGCTCGAAATCAACTGCATGGAGGAAAAGCGTCTAAATTCATGTCTTTGAACAGCAAAGTATCTTGCAGCCATCAGACGGTACCACAACAGGAACGTCAAGGACCGTTCTTTCGTGGTCGGCGATCTGGTACTTAGGTGGAAAACAAGCCAGGAAGGAATGCACAAGCTATCCACCCCCTGGGATGGACCCTTTGTGGTCGCCGAAGTCACACGTCCTACATCCTACAGATTGGTGTATCCAGACGGAACACGTGTGCCTAATTCTTGGCACATAGACAAACTGCGCCGTTTTTATCCATAAGTTCCAGTACCTTTTTGCTTGTAAGTTTCTTATAATTGGCAATAATAAAAATTTTCCTTTTTCGCTATACATTGTTTACACGCAGAGCTTTCGACGAGCACAGCAATATTCCTCTACGACAGAGATCCTTAATGACTATCAGTCAAACACAGTGATACATCAGTCAGATAACTTTACAGTGCTCAAAATCATGGTCATGACAAAATCAAACTTTATTACAAACTTTACATACAGAGTTTACAATAAACACCCTAACGGGCGGTTACTAGTCTACTCCTACAGACTATCCTACTGGCCTACTGCTCGGGCTGATCACCCGCCTAGCATTGCTGCCCGGACGAAGGGGTCGGGGCCACCGGCGCCTGGCTGGTCGAGACCGCAGGCGTCGACCACCCATCTCCGGCAATAGACACCCCCGATAACTCCCTGGCCGACCTGTCTGACCCCGGCTGGTCGGGGGGTGTGGCCGTCCCGCAAAGATTGATGTCGCCGATCACCGCCGACGACAAGTCTAGCAGGCCAGCTCGAAGGTCGTCCGCCTCCTGCGGGCCGACTTCCCTAGGGTACCCCCTCTCCAGCCTGGACAAGTCGACCAGGGGATAATGGGCGCGCACCATGCGGAGGACATGAGCGCCGGCGAACTCCCCAGCGTCCTTAACGAACTGCTGGAGCCAATCCCACGCCCGTTGCGCCTTCTCGACTGGCGTCAGCTTCGGCGCGCGGGGCTGGTCTTCCGGAAGCTCGGGGCTCATCAAGTCCAGGACCGGGGCCACTCCTTTCCAAAGCCTAATACAGTTAGTCTTCCAGGAGTCCCGATCCTTGACCAGCTCATCTAAGTGCTTTTTGGAATTTACCTTGAGCACAACAAACCAAGCAGGAGGTCAGTTTAATAACAATGAAAGGAACGTCGAGCAGCCAAATAAAGGAAGGCGGCACGGTTATTACCAGACAACTCCCGATTCCTCTGGCCTAGCTCCTTGCCTGCTCGGCGCCCAGCCTCCAGCGCCCCGGCAAGCTCTTGACCAAGCTGCTCCTTCTCTTGCCGAAGGCGCGCGACCTCCTCCTCCAAGTCTACATGAACAATCCCCTGGACAACAAAACCAACCACGCGGCTACATACAGCTGCTCGGAGCATGCGACTGACCTGTCCGCTGCCGATACTGGTCGGCTAAACACCGAGTGAGCTCGAGACGACGCTCTTCCTGGGTGCTCATCTCGGCCACCTTCTCCCCAACCTCCGACCGTAGCCGGTCCACCTCCGCGGACAGAGCCTTGTTCTCGGCCACAATGCCCTCTATTTGGTCGAAGCACCTCTTCCGATACTTCGCCGTTTTCATTGCGCCCTGCAAGAAGAACATATGTCGACCCAGCAAGATAGCACAAAAGTGTCGAGCAGTGCAAAGGACCACTCACTTTAACTTCGTCCACGAGGCGCTTGGCCGTGCGCTCCACCCTCGCGGCCTCTTCCGTCTTCGCGAGCTCCTCGTGCCCGATGAAGTGGTCCCCGCGTTGGCGCCACACGTATATGCGTTGGCGGCCATCACGGGGACGACCTTCAATTTCCTCCACGTCGTCGTCAGAGGCCGCCTGGGTTTCCTCGTTCTCTGCACTGCCACCGGCTGTGGTCGCAGGCATCACTGGCCCCTGGACCAGGCCCGGGGAGCCTGCAGACGAAGAGGCTCCTGCCCGGGGTGGCGTTGGGACCCCCCTCTCTTTGGCGCGGGGAGGGGTCGGGACTCTGTCTTCCCCTTCCGCGACGCTACTCGGGGGAGGGGTCCTCATAGCCTCCTCATCCCTGGTCGGGCTGCTCGCCGCGGTCCTCGCTGAGGCCGGAAGCTCCTCGGCGCTCTCAGCCACGGTTGCCGCCGCGGGCTGCTCCGTGGTCTGCGGCGCGGCGTCCTCAGCGGCAGCGGCAGGTCCGGCCACCCTCTGGCCGGCAACGTGGTCAGGATCGACGTCCGACGCCGTGCTAACAATAAAACGACATTTCAACAGTGTCAAAACGCAGCAACAAAATGCAAAAAATCGCAGCACAGAAGTAAGAAAGCAAACTTACAGGTCAGAGTGCCGGTGCGTTGCGGTGAACCGCCTCCTGCCTCTACCGGTCGGTGCCTGTGCCCTCGTCTCCACGACGCGCGTCGGCTCGACGTGCGGAGCAGGCGGGTCACTGGTCACCCGACCAGTGGTGGCCGGCACAACATCCGTACGACTACGAGGCCTCCGGACCAACGACGGCACAGCCTCCTCCACCTCCTCGTCGTCGTCGGCGATCCGGACGAGCCGACGGCGTTTTGGCACCTGGCTGCTCTCTGCTGGCAGCGTTGGCGCAGGGGAAGGGTCTGCTGCTAATGGCCTTTTCCCCGCCACTCTATCCTCGGTGGTCAGGGCAGGGTGGGCCTGCTTCTCCTCACTGCTGGTGTACCGAGCACACCGAGCAGCGTCGTCCTCCGGCGGATCTTCCCCCGCGGGATTCTCCATCCCAGGTGCCAGTGATACGTACACTGTGCACCGGTCAACGTCTCCGATCTGCAACAGTAACAAAGACAAGTCAGCAGCTAGAAAGAACAAGAACTAAGGAGGTACAATCAGTAAGTAACGTTACCTTAGGAGCTGGTCGCCCCAGCTTGAAGGCCTGCACCCGATCACTACCACGGATGAAGCTCCCGTCCGTAAAGTTGAACAGCTCGTTCAACAGCTGCTGCACTTCTGCCTTCTCCAAGACCTCAGGCCTCATCCTGGTCGGGTCCTGGTTTTCAGCGTACTCGTACGCCGAGTGCACCCTCTTCTGGCAGGGCATCACCCGACGACAAATGAAGTTGCCGACCACTCCTAGCCCGTCCAAACGTGACCAGTCGATCAGCTTCATCAGGTCCGCTACTTGGCCGTCGAACTCTGGGCGGTCGGTCCAACTGACCCTCTTCTCGGGGATGTACCCCACGTCGCAAAACGTCGAGCTGCCCGGCTCTTCCCTGACATAGAACCACTTCCTGTACCATTCGGTAAGAGAAGTGCTCCATGGGCAGCTTAGATACCGGTTCTTCATCCCGTCACGAAGATTGAGGTATACTCCACCTGCAATCTTGGAGCCTCCAACCGCCCCCTTTTTCCTCAAACAGAAAAGATAACGGAACAGATCGAAGTGTGGCTCTATTCCAACATAGGCCTCGCACAGATGAATGAAAGTGGAAATGAGAAGGATTGAGTTCGGGTGCAGATTGCAGATCCCGATCTCATAGTACAAGAGAAGCCCCTAGAGAAAAGGATGGACAGGAACCCCAAAACCCCTCTTGCAAAAATCTTCGAACACTACAATCTCACCGGCACGAGGGTCGGGATAGCTCTCCCCCTCTAGTGCCCTCCAGCTGCCGAGCTCTGGGCTGTGCAGTAGCCCCATGTCGACGAGGTCATTGAGGGACTTCACACTGCTTCGGGACTTTTTCCATTCCTTGGCCATCAGCTCGGCCCTCTTCTTGGAGTCGCTCTTCGCCATTGATGATTACAGGAGTGATTGCGAGCTGGGTTGCAGGTGGTTGTAGAAGGCAAGAGCGGAAAGCTTGAAGGCGATGGCAGAGTAAGCAATGCGGGGGTACTGTCAGGCTTTTATAAACCACAACTCCACCCCTCCCACTTCCCGCATTCTTGGGAAGTGGGCGGGCCCAGCGGCGGACGCGTCGCTTCGGTTTTCAATAATTATTGGCAGTTAATGCGGTGGCCTTTTTGTATAATTGATGTTTTCCTTTTCTCAAACCGCGCAAAGGGTGGCTGCGCAGTTACCAGGCGCAACTTTTCACGCAACCACCTGACAATACGTCAGGAGGTCTCGTCACGTCAATCATTTACGTGGTAAGATGTTTTCTTCAAAATAACAGACAAAAATTGGTGGAGGGTCAACATTCCTGGGGACTGTGCCGACCACCGAGCACTATATGCGAAGTGGACTGGTCGCCCAGTCGGTCAATCTAGGGACTGCACCGACCACCGAGCACTGTATTCTCGGGGACTGGTCGCCCAGTCTGCCATCTCGGTAATCTGGGGACTGCACCGACCACCGAGTACTGTATGCTCGGGGACTGGTCGCCCAGTCTGTCAGCTCGGGAATCTGGGGGCCGTACCGACCACCGAGCACTGTACGCTCGAGGACTGGTCGATCAGCCTGCCAGATTGATAAGTCTATTCGATAGTAAACGAGTATGAGATGCTCGGGGACTGGATAATTTTAATTTTTTAGACCTTGCTACAAGGTTCATACTTCGCCTTCCAGCAAGCTCGGGGACTACATCGGTACGATGCATCTGGCGATGCATCTCAGTTTCAAAATCTCTTTGAGGACTTTTCTTTTGACCCTGGCACCACGTGCCTACGTCACCTACTGCCAGCCTTGGGGACTAAGTGGGCACACTTCACCTTGCGGTGAATATGCTAGCTTTCTGAAAGGCTATACTTTTCAAAAAAGTAAAGTGGGCACACTTCACTAGGAAAGAAATCTTTTTTGATTAAGAGCACCATGCATTCTTCGAACAACCTACTTCTTCGATGCTAGTGTTGGTCAACTATCTTTGAAGTTGGCCAGAATGTCATTACAGCTGCTTAGGCAACTTTCCTACTTATTGAAGATGTCAAGTTTCAACTGATCGAAGAAGCTCAAGACGGCGTATTACTTCACAATACATGGTGCTCGGGGACTAGCTGTGGGGGTATAGACCCCAATACCCTTACGGCTAGACTTGGGCCAGGAGGCTTGGCCCATTACGAGACAAGTTTGAAGCTTGATCCGACAGCTTGGAGTTTCGCACAAGGAAGTAAGATGTGGAGATCAAGTAGGATTCTAGTCAGTTAAAATAGGAATTGATATCGCACTATCTATGGCAATTGTAACCGACTAGGATTAATTTCTAGATCTGTAACCCTGCCCTCCGGACTATATAAGGAGAGGCAAGGGACCCCCCTAGGACATAATTATTCTCTCAACAGAAATCAATACAACCAGACGCAGGACGTAGGTATTACGCCAGCTCGGCAGCTGAACCTAGGTAAAAAGCTTGTCCGTGTCTTGCGTCACCATTGAGTTCGTAGTTTGCGCACCGTCCACCGATAAACTACTACCGTGGGTATACCCCAAGGTAGACTGTCGACCAGCTTTCGTCGACAGTATTCGACAATTGAAAAATTGTGTTTATGTTTATACTTTTCTTGTATCATATTGAGACATTACTTGCTATCGGTCGAATGCACTGTTATACGCAAAGATGATGTAGTCCGATACATGTTATCTATGCCGATTATGAGTGGTAGAATCGGCAAGTGGATTTTCGCATTATCGGAATTCGATCTACACTATGAATCGGCTAAGGCGGTTAAAGGGTAGATTATGACCGATTTTGTGACTCAGCATTGCGGTGTAGTGGGTGCTTTGGAAATCGTTCCTTGGATGCTCTTCTTTGACGGATCTACATGTGACCGGGGACAGGAATCGACATAGTGCTAATTTCTCCTCGAGGGAAAAAGTATAAGTTTTCTTTGCCAATTGTTGCCACGTCAACAAATAATCAAGCTGAGTATCAAGCTTTGTTCAAAGGGTTGGAACTATTAAGGGAGGTTAACGCTGATGCTGTTGAAATCTTCGGTGATTCTATGCTTGTTATAAATCAGTTGGCTAGAATTTATTAATGCTGAAGTGAGGTTTTGGTAACTTACTATGAAAGGTGCGTACAATTGTTAAGGGAATTCATGGATTTCCGGTTAGAGCATATTCCTCGGTTGCATAATGAAGAAGCTAACCGATTGGCTCAGCATGCTTCAGGATATAAACCCATCTGGGGTGTATTATCGGCAATCAGTGCCGATGATTAGAGAAAGGAAATTATTGACTATTTGAAAGATCCATCCAAGAAGGTTGAGAGGCGTGTTAGGTTTCAAGCTGCCCAGTATGTACTCCTTGGAGAAGAGTTATATTATCGAACGATAGATGGAGTTTTGCTCAAGTGTTTGGGTCATGATGAGGCTAGGAGCTTGATGGGTGAGATCCATGAAGGAGTGTGTGGAGCACATCAATCGGCTTTTAAGATGAAATGGATGATTTAGAAGAACAAATATTATTGGCCGACTATACGTGAAGATTGCTTCAAATACTATAAAGGGTGTCAAGAATGTTAGAAGTTTGGCAATATTCAAAGGGCTCCCGCATCGGCCATGAATCCCATTATCAAACCTTGGCCATTTTGAGGTTGGGCTATTGATCTCATCGGACAAATTTATCCGCCATCCAGCAAGGGGCATAAGTTTATCTTAGTTGCTACTGATTATTTTACTAAATGGGTTGAAGCTATTCCTTTGAAGATGGTGACATCGGCCAACATGATTGATTTTGTGAAAGAGCACATTGTTTACCGATTTGGCATTCCTCAAATAATCACTACCGATCAAGGTACTATGTTTACATCAGGAGAGTTTGACGAATTTGCAATCGGTATGGGGATTAAAGTGTTGAATTCTTCTCCTTACTATGCTCAAACTAATGGACATGCCGAGGCTTCCAACAAAGGGATTATTAAGCTTATTAAGCGGAAAGTTGAAGAAAATCCGAGAAGATGGCACACATTGTCAAAAGCGGAAAGGGTTGCTCTTCTTTCCACTGCCAAAAGTGTTCATTAGAATTGCCCCAGAGTAATAATTGCCATCATCAAATCATTATCCTTGTTGAGAGCGTTGTCAAGAGGATGGAAGGTGAGCAGGAATCTAGTTTCTGGATCCTCATAAGGCATCCATGCCCGCTGATCTTTGGAGAGGCCGTCATACAGAGTTTGGAAGAATCGGCCGATCTGGTTTTCATTACTGCCGGTGCCAGATAAAACTATAGCAGCCTCACCATAATTGAGGGGTGGACGAGTTGCCGATTCATCGTCAGCCAGTTCATATTCTTCGGCAATATCTCTTGGGAATCGCTGTGTAAAGAGATCGAACCGAAGGCGTTTATGCATATGAACATTGAGCCACATGTTGATGAACCACCAGGGGCCTCCTAAGTTGCCGATGGGTTCACCTAGCAGAAGCTTCTCAGTCACTTGGTGGGGGAGGTGGTAGGTAGAACCTAGTAGGTATCGACCAAGAGGGAATCGACCACCATCGGCTAACCTTTCTGCTGCCGATAGATAGACAGAGGTTGGTCCTACCGATCGGCCACAGAAGATGAACTTATCCAGCCACATGTTTAGGAAAATGGCATGCTCCCTTTGACTGACTGGTCCTGTTTTCTGGTACTTCTGGATATATCCTGACAAACCACCAATGTTGCGGGTTTCTACCTTGCGTTCAGCCTTATGGTCGTATAGATGGCTATCATCGGCAGATGCAATATCTAAACTAGTGAGCATGAACACATTGGCAAGAGTGGGGGAAGCAGGGCCATGACCAAACAGAAAAGCATTGAGAGTATCTGACCAGAATTATGAGGCAGCTATCAATAATGACTCGTTTCTATCCATATCGGCAATGGATAGCCAGATGCACTGTTCTAATTTGCGTTCACCCTAGTGTATTTCGTTTGAATTACTAACTCTCAAGAACCAATCCTTCCATCCCTTGGTGGAACTCGGCCAAGATCGGAAGATATCTTTCCACAGATCCAAAGAAAAATTCTCAGCTCTAAAGGGGATCCTATTTGTTTCCACGTTGATCAGATCGGTAGGATCCGGATTACCTAGCGGACCGAGGCATTGAAGGTGGGTTTGCTTGGTAGGAATGACGATTTTCTTGGTTAATTCCTAAAGGTTTGAAGATTGAAAAATAGAGAAAAGGAAGAAGAAAGAAAATACTAAGTAAATAGCTGTACAAAAGGTAGAAAGTATGGCAAAGAGAAGAAAGATTGTGCTAGGTTAACCTTAGGAACGATGAAGTTGACGGCCATTTCTTCCCGAAGAAGAAAAGGATCGGAGATTTGAAGAACTGTTGGGGAAGATCCTTGCTGGAGTTCTTGGGCTCTTCAACAATGCCGCCGCCAGAGAAATAGGCTTAGAGGATGCAGGGTGAAAAGGTGGAGAAAGATTGCCAAAGAAGGAAGTATTTATTGGGTGAAGTGTGCAGGGGTATTTCTGACTTATCTCTTTGCCGTATCCGTAAAACTCGAGGGTGTTCTGGTGGATATGGTAACTGTTCACACAGTAACCAAGGGATTGTACAGGTGATTTGACAGCAAGCGGTTATGATTTTAGGAGACATTTTACTATACAGGATCTCCTGGTCGGTTCATCGGCGATCCTCTTTAACGGAAAAGTTGCCGATGAACGTATGTTTAGGAGATTCGGTTTGAGAGGTTGAGATATTCGAGGTGCAAGCTGGAAATCTGGACTAAGGTTGTTTGGATTTGGTAATTAATTGCTGTCAGATGGGAGTAATTGTGGAAAGGCATCCTTACCGAAGAGAATTTCGGAGCATTAATGATTTTATACTCCGAAATTGGGGGGCATGTGTGGACAATGTTTTTGGACACGTATCTTTGGATACGTATCTGGGAGTTAATGAAATATAGATCGACAGGCGAAAGAGTGGTGACTGGTTATCAGAGGAGTTGCCGATGGGTTATGATGTCGATGATGAAACAGCAGAATGTGGCCAAGTCCAGGGATGATGGTTAATCTATGCCGATGGCCGATGTTTGTCACAAAACCGACCAAATTATAAGAGTTCAAGTGTAGAAACGATCGACAAGCAATCAAGTTTCCAAACTTGAGCCCATATAATCCCGGTAGTCAACTGAAATTAATTTGCAACAAACCAACTTGCAACAAACCAAGATCGTAATAGTTCAACATAACACAGCAGATGTTACATAGTCATTAATTGCCGTCGAAGCGGCACCACATCAGAGTTACTTAGTTGTTACAACACATGTTTAAAGTAGCGGAAGCAAAATAGTTTACAACACATGTTCCAAAGTTCAGTTCACAAGTTCTTGTTCAGCCAGGGTCTCATGCCATCCATCCAA
>NC_012873.2:22841339-22914009 GCF_000003195.3 Sorghum bicolor | reverse complement strand
CCTTCAAGCCCCTAATCAATTCCTTCTTCATCAACTTCTTGAGTGTGCCCATTCCAACATGTGCTAACCTTCTATGCCACTGTTGATGGTCCTTAAGTACCAAATATAATCATCAAATAAATAAAGAAAAGGATCCAAATGCAACCAACACCAGGATTTAGGGATTTATCTGATAGAATTCGATGAGTTTTGGTGTTTGTCTATTTCTACAGGGGGTTATCAGGAAATATAGAGGAAAGGCCCACATGTCAGGTTTACATAGAGATATTAATGTGCCGCGCAATTTTCTATCATCTAGAAGACTCCAGAAGCCACGGGAACGAACGGGAGGCCGAGCGGGCCCGGTGACAGGGCGCCCGCCCAGGTGTCTCAACCAATCACATTCCACCTCACAGATTATGCTCCACCGACCTAAGGGATCATGAAAAACCGTGCGATTAAGGTCGGTTTGATCCGACGACCAATATCCAATGTGAGAGTAGAATTAGTTCTACTAGATTGAGAGAGATAGAGTGGAGGTGTAGATCGGAGGAAGCCCGGCCTGTCGGAAATTCATTTTGGGATGAGCTTAAACTTCCTGCTTCATAAGAGACCTTTGAGTGCATATAGTCTGAACCTTCCTAAGAAGGGATCTCTTAGAAAGCATCTCAAATCCAATCCCTTTAACAGACATCTAAAAAGACTCGAGGATGGCATCTTAAGTGATGCAATAGAAGGAGAGCGAAGCCATTTAGAAGACAATCTCATCTTCTCCCCTTCTATGCCCACTTTTGATGACTCATTCGAACCTATCTTTAAACCCATCCTTGAGCCTAATAATTTCTACTATGCTCTTTCTCTTGAACCAAGACCATAAGGAGGATCGAGAAGAGCAACATCAATGGCTAGAGGGCATTAAAAATCCATGTGCTATCACCATTGAATGGATGGACAAGGAAGAAGCCTTAATGGATTCTGACTTTGGCTCAATTTCAAATGGTGAGTTCTTGACTCCCTTTGAAGATGAGATTCATCCAACTACAGAAGAGGACATAGGCGAGACCAATCTAGGAGAAACTCCGAACATTCACATTGGAGACGAAGATAACATTAATGAGCATGGAATTTATTTCATAGTCAATTCATTTACTCCATGCTCATATGCAACATCTTCCCAACCTATTGGTCTCTCCAACATCACCACATTTGAGATCTCCAACCCCCTCTTCCTTTCTATTTATAAAAACTTTAAAAGGGCGGTTGTTGATGCATATGTCTATAATAAATATTGCAGATCTCGTTGAGTTGATCTTGATATAGGTCAGCGTTGGAGGGGAAACCACTTCCCCGACATAAATTGATGGTTTCCCAAGAACAAGCTTAGTATCCTAAAATAAGCACTGATCAGATCGTAACATGAGCTTTTAATTATTTGCAACATTACGTTGTGTATTGAGCATATAGGGAAAATTGTAAAAATATTCCTTCGGGTATTGTTGTCACTAACCTTTCCAGGATTGGAGCAAGAAGATCGGATGAATGACAAGCACAAGGTATGTGTTGACGGTTCTTAAGTATCAATTTTAATTATGAAATAAACAAGGAAAAGGACTAATATATAAACAACACCTAGAATTAGGATTTGATGTGACAGAATTCCACGAATTTTGCTGTTTATCTATTTTTGTAGGGGGTTATCAGGAAATATGGAAGAAAGGCCCACACGTCGGGTTTACATAGAGATATTAACATGCACCATAATTATTCAACATCTAGAAGAATCTAGAAGCCACGGGAACGAACGGGAGGCCGATCGGGCCCGGGGGCAGGGCGCCCGCCCTTCCCCCCTGGGCGCCCGCCCACCTATGGTGGCCAATCACAGTGAAACACGCGGATTACGCTCGACCGCCTTTGAGGATCAAGGAGAACTGTCCAATCAAGGTCGGTTGGATCCGACGGCCCAGATTCATTTGAAAGGGCTATCTAAGCAAGGCCCCTGTCCCCTAGAGAGATAGAATCCCATTACTCATTAGCATATTTTTTAGAGAGGATTCAAAGAGAGAGAGGATCCTTAGGGTTCCCACCTCATAGGGCATAGCATCCAATGTGAGAGTAGAATTAGTTCTACTAGATTGAGAGAGATAGTGGAGGTGTAGATCGGAGGAAGCCCGGCCTGTCGGTGTCTACTCCGAGGTTGTACCTACGGGATCAAGTCTCCTAACCTGAGGCTTGCTCCTAGGATTCTTCAGTATTTTGACTTCTAAATTCTAGTAAGTTCTTTGTTTTATTGTTCTTTGTTTATGAGTTTACTTTGATCTCTTCGTGTGGAGTTTAGAGTAATCATAGATATCCCCTGTCTAGCTGGACCGTGGTAGTAGCGAGGAACGTCACATTTCCGAGTTACCTTTGTAGCCCATATCCCGTTAGCAGAATCGATAGGGTTTATAGGTGCGGGTCGAAGATCCTCTATGGTGTCTAGATTCCGTGAGCCTCCCCAATAGAACAGTAGATCATCTTACCAAGGTTAGAACGAGAGTGCGGTTGTAGTCTTCTCTATACATCACTCACATCGAGTCATAGTGGTTGTAGCCTAAAGGTTAATAGTAATAGACCTGGTTAGTCAGATCCATGCTTTCTCCTAGTGGTAAAAATATAAATACGATACTTTGGATAACATCCTGGGTGAAGTGCTCACCGATATCCATGCGCTTGCGGATTAATTCCTGATTGCGTTACCAAATATCAACAAGCATTTCTGGCGCCGTTGCCGGGGAGAAAGACGGTTTGCTGAGATAACCTTGAGTCTTACTACTAGCTTGTATTTATACTTTTATCTTTTCTTATCTTTTTATATTCTTTATTTTCTTTACTCTTACCTTATGGAAAACCAGGATTCTAAATCGATCTATCAATTTGCAACACCTTCGGAAACTGACCTTTTACCATGGGAGTCATCACAGCCTATCCAAACAGCCCAGTATAGGTTAAGTTCCAGGTTGATTGCCATGATTCAAAAACTATCTTTTTCAAGAAAGAAAGACGAAAACCCTTACCTTCATATTAGAGATTTTGAGCAAACATGTGATTGTCTTCGTATTGAAGGCATTTCTGATAAAACTTTACGTTGGAAGCTTTTTCCTTTTTCTTTAAGGGAAGAAGCTAGACAATGGTATAGTCAGAAGGTTAGTCAACAACGACGTGAATGGGGAGTCTTACGAGCCAACTTTTGTCTAGATTTTTATTCCATCGACCGTATCGGCGACCTTAGACTCAAAGTCCTATCTTTTAAACAAAAAGATAATGAAACTTTGGGAAAATCTTAGAAACATTTTTCTAACCTTTTAGAATCTGATCCAAACCTTAATCTTGAAGACCCTGTTCTTTTATTTCACTTTTTTCGAGGTCTTCAGAAAGATCATAAACAAATGCTACATACAATGTCTAGAGGTTCTTTCTTTTGCATCCCTACTGATGACGCTAGAGCGATCCTAGATAGAATCCTAGAAGCTGAGATGGATAATACCCTTCATGATGAAACCCACAAAGCCGAAGTAGACACTCTGCCAAATTCTCCATCTACTTTAGCTATCCCAAGTTCTGAGCCACAAAAGGAAGAAATTCCACCACCTGATATCATGTTCAATATAGAATCTGAACTTTTTGCCGATTTTGGAAAAATTTCAAACTACCATTCTATTGACAGACCCCAAAACGGCCATTTTAGCATTTGCTTGCCAAGTGAACATCAATTGAGAAAGCTTATCGCAGTCATGAGTAGCGAATGGTTGGAGGAGTCAGAGCTTTCCTCTAATGTGATCCGTTTGGACATACCTCCTATAACTATACGTTGTGCTTATAATTCTGATCAATTTGATGCTCTCTATAATCCTGTTGTGGGGATCAATATCATGTTTGAAACTTTTGCACTTAAATTATTTGAAAAAACTGGTCTTAATCCCCACAACAAAGGTCATAAAGGAATCTTCGGGACGATTAGTCCCAAGTCTTGGAATTATTAATGTCCTACCCTTTATGGTAGAAGGCTCCATGGTTCATTTGAACTTTTATATCTTTGATACATAGGACTTCAACTTGTTGATAGGAAAACCTTTTAGAAGACTCCTTTATGAAAGTCAAACTGGAAAGCTATACATTTCTTTTGGAAAAGATTTTAAATTTCCAATAACGATTTCTCACTCCTTAAATAATAAGACCGAGCCATATCTTTTGCCCGATCCTATGGAGGAGGTAAAGGCTGCATCTCTAGAGCTTTTAAATGAACCAGACTTAGAAGAAGAAGCTCCTTTCTTCACAGAAGAAGAGGCTGATCCTTCTGAACCTGAACCCTTCGATGAGCTTGCAGGAACACCTAGACCTCGCATAAATCATAAAACTTTACAACCCGGTCTTACCTATGCTTTCCTGAACAATAATCCAGAGTTTCCTATGATTATTAATGATAAACTCACTTAAGAGCAAACTCTGTGATTGATGACCATTCTTGAGAAACATCGCTCAGTTTTTGGCTACTCACTCAAAGATCATACAGGAATCAGTCCTATGATTTGTACCCATCGTATTCCGACAGATCCTTCTGTTTCACCTTCTCGAGAGCCACAACGTAGACTTAACAATGCGATGAGAGAGGTAGTTAAAAAGGAAGTTATAAAGTTGCTGCATGCAGGGATTATATATCCTGTGCCGCACAGTGAGTGGGTGAGCCCAGTTCAAGTTGTGCCTAAAAAGGGAGGCATGACTGTTGTTACGAATGAAAAGAACGAGCTAATTCCGCAACACACCGTCACAGGGTGGCGGATGTGCATTGTCGGTGTTTTACACCAGGGGGGTCACAGCAACGAGTAAAACTTGTGTGCATGTTCCCTTTCTCAGATGGTGATGCAAGAAAGACACAAAGATTTATCCTGGTTCGGGCAAGAGAAGGCCCTACGTCCAGCTGGGGGGATATGTTTCTATTATCTTGCACCTAAGTGCTTGTACAGGGGCGAATGCAAGTTGGTGTTGTGGAGGGTTCTGAGTTCTAGATGGAGGTAGTGTATGGTTGCTCTCCTCTACGCATTCTTTTCTATGCCTCCCCTTTTATAGTTCGAAGGAGAGACCTAGGTTACACGGCGTAGGTGATAGATTAGGGGTTGATAGGGGCGTGGTGCGCTGACCTACTCGAGGCTTCCGTACCGGTGTGGCCTTGAGCCGTCTTGTTACTCAGTACTTGGGTGATGATTACGGGTGCCTCCTAATTCGGCTCCTACGCGCTGTCCTAGATCGGCTTAACCGTGGGCACGCCTATACGCCATGGCTGCTGTCGTGTCAGAGTGGTTGAAGTGCTGTCTTTCACCGCCTGACTCTTTTTCGGGAAGGAACGTGTTCGCTCAAGGGTCCGATGCCGCGTAAGCCCTGCTGGTCGGCGCACTGACTTTGGCCATCTCGAGGGGTGCCGTGACATGACATCCCGACTGTCTCACTGTGCTCGGTCACAATCTGACTCTTCTGAAGGGATAAAGCAGCAAAAAGGGGCGATTGGATGGGTGCTTGCTCCCTATCACGTTTCCCGTGACTGTCGGGTTAGGTGAGAACACGGCACGCGCATTAAATGCCCTGGTTCCCGTCTCCACGTCAGGCGGTGGACGGCGTCCTTGTGCTCGAGGCCTGTCGATTCGTACAAGCCAGTTCCGTATTCGACGGTTGCTTGTTCAGTCGAGCCTCGGTCGATTCGCACGACCTTTTCTTCATGTTCGAAGCTATGGTCGTTATCGTGTTTTGCGTGCGATCGGGGGGCATCGAGTCAGGGGCCTCGATTTACATATGGGTCCTCTCGTTATGTGCATCGGTTAGAGTACCCCCTATTGACACCCTCAACAGTAGCCAATGAGTCTGTATTCGAGCGCTTGCGCTTGAGTAGAGGCTCTCTCGTCAGTCGAGTTTCCATGGGGTCACGCGAGCGACCCCCACGGGGGAAGCCCTCGAGCCCTTGGAGGAGTCTTTGACTCCTTCGAGGGTTATGTTACCTTTTCTGATGGGAGCGCTCTCGATTTCCCCCTTCTCCGAAAGATACCCGCCATGGAAGAGGGACTTTGGTGTTCGATCGGCTGATTTCACATCGGGGTCATGACGTACTCCCGGTAGAGCGAGCATCACTTACCCCAGGTTGAGCTCCTATCGGGTAATCCAAGTGAGAACCTGTGCCCCGTTCGAGGGGGTTAGCTGTAGCCCGGAGGCGTTCTCATAAAGTGGGGTCAACGCGGTCGAGGTTACTGGTCTCGTTCGATATAGCCCAGCGGCTCGCTGCCTCCCTCCGTGGGGATTCCTCTCGACCCTTTTGCCCTTGCCTTGGACATCCCCAGTGAGTTCTCGAGGCAGGCCTCGTTCTCGACCACACGCTAGGCATCCCTGACTCTGGTACTCAAGATCGACTGTCGAACCCATTCAGCGGGCCAGTGTTGGCATTTCTTAACGTCATCACTAAGAGCAGGGTTTAATCCGTCCTCAGCAACGATGTCAGAAATGTCGTGATAACACTTACTAATGCAATCACCAAGATTAGAGTATAAATCTATCCTAAGCAACGGTGCCAGAAATGCTTGTTAGCGTTTCTTAGCATCGCTACCTAGAATAGGGTTCTTCTCTACTCATGATAATGACATTGGCAGTGTTATATTGGCAGATCCGTAGCATCATCACCTTGAATAGGAAGCTAGAACTACTTTCCCGATAACGGCGCCTTATTACCGTTAGGGTAGGGTTCCAGTTCTTAATCATGGTAGTGGCACTAGGATTGCCATGTTGGTATTCCTTAACAAGTCACTAGCTCGGCGCATGTCTAGCAACAGTGTTAAGTATATACCGGGGTGATAGTTCCTTAGGTTTGGAGTTTAAGTACCGCAAGCGGACGGGAATTATCGTGTAGCATTTCAACCCGGGGATTTACCGAGTGTCGTATTTATAGGTTCGCTCTAAGGAAGGCTTAATATGTTAAGGATTCTAAGATAAGCATAGATCAAAGTAATTATGATAGCAATAATGGAATCAAGGGTCATAGCAGGTGATAAACATTTATATGTAGAATACTGATCCATCACAATCTAGGCATGGCATATGGGCTAAGGAATAAAAAGAGACTAAAAGAATGAATTGAATCAAAGAATAAACAAACAACCTATTAGAGAAGGTGTGGTCCTAGATACAGATCATGTCATAGAACAAGTTAATCATGTAATTATACTACTTAGATCTAGTCCTGTGTTTAGATGGTTTGGGAGGTTACGCGAGTACTGGTCTGCCAGCAACCTCCGCAACTATTTAGACTCCTACACCCTAGCCAAATGTGGGGGAATGCCAAGGACGGACAGGGCTGTCACCACCTGCCGCCATCCCCTCAACCGTGGACTAGGACAATGCATTTACCCTGCCTTTACACCCAAGCACCATGCTTACATGCAAAGAACCTACTCGGACTCCCCCAGGTCCCCGACCCTACGGATCGACAGGTAAGAAGCCCGAGCCTACTCAAAAGAGCATGATAAACCCCCATCTTCACACAAAGCTATTTCTAGGCAATTAATTAACATGAAGCAATTAGACTAAAGTCCTAAGTGAAAATAATACAACATACACTTAGCACTAGTTCATATAATACGCTACTAGCCCTAGTGTAGCATTATACTATAAGAACTATGTACTAAAATGTATGTCATATCATTTTCACTAGAACTATATTCTAGTTCATATGCTAGCATCATAAAACAGGGCCTATTATCTATGTCATAAACCATAGCATAAGAACTATACTCTAGTTCATATGAAGAACTATATCGGACATGATAAGGCATGGACTTGGAGTAAAGACATTCTTTATTCATACCCAAGTTTCTCTCCCAGGAGCCAAGCCCTCCTTGATAGCTCACCCAACTCTCTCTCTAAAAAATAAAAGGAAAAACTAAGAAGAGATAGTGCCCAAGTGCCTTGAAGGTGGAGTGTTGATTGTGAATGTGATGAGATGATTGGAGCCTCCCTCTCCCCCTCCTTAAATAGGTGGGGAAGGTCGGTTCCCCAGGGTGTAAACTGCAATTTGCACGCGGGGACTGCGGGTGGATAAGCTCAGCACCGCCTCTGCGAAAGGCGGTGCCGAGATGGGCTGGGCCAGGGTCAGCCGACCCTAGGGGGCGGCCGCCCCCTAGTGGGCCCCGCTGGCCCCGGCCCGAAGCCTGTTGCCTTCCTCTCAGGCCCCTGAGTCCAGATCCACCTGCAAATTGATGCACTTCTATATTGGGCTTTTGGGTACTTGTTTATTTGCGCATTTTTTTGACGTGTCGGATTGCGCCTTTTTATTTGCTTTCCACCTGTATGCCTGTATATGATCTGCAAAATACAACTTGCACTACATGTGGAACTTGGTAAGCATTTAATAAGTATATGTGAGTAAAATACATGCTTTTCTTCCTTTGCATGGACTATGTTGGCGGGGTAAATATGTCATTAAGAACCGCCAACAAACTCCCCCAAGCTTACCCCTTGCTCGTCCTCGAGCAAGAAGCTAAGATCTTGGTTGTTGATCAGGAGTTGCTACAATATTTTCACTTCTATCCAGTACATACCTTCAAACAAGAATTCTCCTCTGAATTTTGAACAGATATGTCATGGGGTTTATTGCTCATACCTTGGGTCCTTAAGCATTTGCAGGATGGATTTGATCAGATCGAGTGCTATATCCCTAGTTCTTTACTTCACCTTTTTTCCAGAGTTTTTTTTGATTTTCAAAACTTAGCACATTCATTTGTCAAATTAAACAATGGATCCAAAGAGAAAGTTAATCATACCATTGAATTTTTGAAAACTTTTTCTTTTCCATCATTCTCTTTTTGCCTATTAGAGACACATGGCTATGTGGCTAATTCTACTGTTGGGTACTTGCCCATTTTTTTTATTTTTATTTTTTTGAGGTTCCGGACACATGTCCCTTTTTATTTCCTCTTTTTGAGGTTTCGGACACATGTCCCTTTTTATTTCCTCGGATGCTTTTTTTTCTTTTTCATAGCCATATGCCTTCTAACAAACTTTTGAGGTGATAACATAATGAAATATTTTTGTTTTCAATGGTATGACAACCTCTCAAAGGGTCAACAAAGCTTAATCTAACTCAATGTGATTATTTTATTTTTGTAAAAACTCCAGAACTCTAGCATTGTTTAGAACAGGATACTAGCAGCTCAGATCATCATAAATATATCC
Source organism: Sorghum bicolor (assembly GCF_000003195.3). Classification (NCBI taxonomy): domain Eukaryota; kingdom Viridiplantae; phylum Streptophyta; class Magnoliopsida; order Poales; family Poaceae; genus Sorghum; species Sorghum bicolor. The sequence goes on along the minus strand of NC_012873.2, from coordinate 22,904,787 downwards.
ATTAATTACTTTAGACTTTAGATAGAGCATTTTGCAACCCACGCATTTAATCATTTTATTAATTTGGAGAATTCAAGGTTGAAACTAGATACTGGAAAGAAATTACGATAGAGCAACTATTCATCATTTCAACAAGGAAGAAGCATATATCTTACATCACATATAAGAGTGGAATTATATTTTTGTCTTTTTAGCATTTTTCATTTTTTTTATATGCAATAATTAAAACATGAATTTAACTAATGGAAATTTCATAAAGTAAACATGGTAATTTAAAATTAAGGATGCATGAAAATAAATATGCAATGTAGATAACCTCGGGATTGGGGGTCCTCCCCCAAGCTAGCTTCTGGCCTACTGATCGGGGTTGTACCCCAAGTACCGCCAGAAGTCTTGGGACTGTTTCAGCAGCTGATCTGGGCGAGCTTGCATTTCTTCTTGCTGCTGTTGGTGCCAGGCCTGTTGTTGCTGTTGCCAAAGCAACCCTTGCTGGTGCCACTCCACGGCCTGCTGGTGGTGCGCATCGGTGGTTTGGATGTGTTGTTGGAGAGTATCCTGGATCTCATCCGTGCGCACCACCAGTCCCCCAAGCTGAGCTTGGAGGCACTCCAAGTCGGTTCGGCCTACTATGGAGGTCGAAGGATATTCTTCTAGTGATTCGGCCCTCCAGCGCGATTGTTGTTCCCAAGCGCTGGAATCCGCCTCAGCCCACCCCTCAACACCTTGTGTCGGCATGGGTGTGTCCCACCCCGACTGGTAGATCGGCTGTGTATAGGAGGGTGGTGGCTGGGAGCTGGATCCGCCGATGTCCCTGCCAGAAACACTACGCCTTCGCGCAGTTTCAGCTGTCTGCAGATCAAAGGTTAGTCTCCCAGAGTTATACAAGCGTAGACCCGGGTTAGGTAACAGGATTACGTTTGTATACCCTAGGAAATAAAACACAAGACCGCCCGCATTATCTCTTTTCAAATGGTGACCTTGGATAAGATAGGTTTCATTAATCATGGTGCGTGGAATTTGTCTTGATTATACTTTTATTTTCATTCTAGCCACGTAAAGTAACCTCATTTCATTTACTCGGACAACGCGGGTATCCTAGCTAGGAAACATTGTTATGGATAGCCAAAGGTGTAAAAACCTTAGAGTGGGGTGTTGGATGTGGGCCTTTCTAGGATAGTAATTTCCAGTGTGAACTTGCCCCGTGATTTCTTCCAAAAACTTATCCTTATTAAACCCTTTTGTGGCATGCACTAAATCAAGAGAGCATCTTTGATGAAAACCAAGGTATTTGCTTAAGTCTTTCCAAAAGATAGCATATTCATTTCCAAATGAACGAACAAAAATACCTTCATATGTTTCTCTTAAAGTGCATAGGAATTGAATGGTAAGGGTATAGGATCCATACTCAGTTATGGGGTGAATGTTGTCCCACCCGGCGGCTTTCCATATGGAGAGGAATTCAGAGTCCATACCGATGTCGGAGAGGAGCGAGTCGTCGTAGACCGGCGTATGGAGGATGATCATGTCCTTGAGCATGTTGTAGGCTTGATGTTCTCGATCACCCACCAAGTCGAATTGGTGGGCTCCTCCTTCTTCATGTTGTTCCTCCTCTTGTTCCTCTTCTTCTTCCTCAACCTCTTCCTCTACCTCCTCGATCTCCGGGGATTCTTCCTCAGTGGAAGGACTCCATCGTGGATCGGTGTAGTATGAGGAAGTGCTCCGATAGGGGCGCTTCGAGGATGACCTCGTCACTCTTTTAAACGCCCCCGAAACTGTTTTGCCGAACCTTTTCATGGTGCAATGCTTGCACCAGTGGATAGCTAGCTTGGATAGGAGATTTTTTTGTGAGCTTTCTGCTGGTGGTTGGTTGGAAATAGCAAAGATGTGAAAGTGTTGCTTGGAGAGTGAAGATGGAAGTGATGAAGTGAAGTGAGAATGGGTGGAGAGGGCCACACCCAAACCCCTGGTATTTATAGTTTGAAAATGCAGGTGGATTCGGGGTGAGGGCAATCGGCTAGGAGCCTCCCCCAGCTGGCCGTTGGCCAGAGCCGTTGGGGGGGGGAGTCGGCCGACCCTAGGGGCGGCGGCCCCCTGGTGGGCCCCGCTGCTCCCCAGCTTTTGTCTCCATCTTCCAACGGCTAGTTTTTGAAGTTTTCCGTTGGCATATTGATGCACTTCCAACTGAAAATTGACTTTTGCAATTTCCAACATTTATTTGTAAAATTTTTATTTTCGAAATTTTTAGAAAAATATTTTTCTATTATTTTATTTTATTTCCTAGCTGAAAATGAATTTTTGAATATTTTTCAATTTTTTTTAGGGCTTACCTTTTTAGGTCTAGTGAGCAAGACCTTTTTCTTCCGTGCTTGGTGATGGATCTCCTTGTCCGGGAGAAGTGGACGGAGATGCTTGTTCCTTCTTTGGCCTCCACTTCATCTGATTGGTTTTTGGTGGTGTGGTGGCCTTTTGGATCTCCTTCCATACCTTCTTTGGTGGAAGGGGACTATCTTTTTCTTCGGGAGCCTTGTTTTGCTTACAAGCTTTATTTTGCTCCTCATGTTTCTTTTTGGGAGCTGCCTTTTTCTTTTGCTCCGGCTTTTGTGTAGGTCTTTTTACTGATTTAGAGATGCTATAAATAATTTCAGGTTGTATCTGCACCTCTTTTATCTGTTTATTTGGTCCATATCTAACCCGGATCATTGAGCATTGCTCTTGATGCCTTGGTTTGAACTCAAACTTCTCCTCCTTCCCATTGATGTGTAAACTGATCTTTCCTTCCTTCACATCAATCTGTGCTCCTGCGGTGCTCAAGAAGGGTCTCCCAAGGATCAATGGTGATTCCTTGGTTAACTCCATATCAAGCACCACAAAGTCCACGGGAACAAACAGTCCTCTGATTTGTACTAGTACATCTTCGGCTATTCCCGTTGGATGCCTGACAGATGAGTCGGCCAGTTGGAGAGTCATCGTGGTTGGCTTGAGTTGAGTGAAGTTGAGCTGGTCAAAGACAACTTTAGGCATCACACTTACGCTTGCACCTAAATCACATAGCGCATGATCAAAACACTGAGTTCCGATTGAGCATGTGATTGTAGGGCACCCCGGGTCCTTCCTCTTCTCCGGGAGACGGTTGAGTATAGCAGCGCTACACTCTTCCGTCAGCTTAATTGTTTCAGTGGATGGCAGTGGGCGCTTGTTGTTGATGATATCCTTGATGTACTTGGCATAAGAAGGTACATGTAGAACGTCCATCAAAGGAACACTTACATGTATCTTCTCGATCATCTCAACAAAGCGAGTGAATTGTTCATCCACAGCTTGTTTTCTATTTCTTGTGGGAAATGGCAGGTACGTGGTGTCCGTGTACCCCAATGGGTCTTTTGGTGCCATTTCCTCTTCTTCTGGTCTGACATCTTTTTGGGTTTTCTTTGTTATCTCCCGTTGCTCTTTGTCCTTCCCTGCATCAGTGTTAGGGTTCGGTGTATCACGAGTGGTCTTACCACCCCTCGTGGTCACCGCATTTACATTTTCAGAATTTATTTTTATATTCAGTAGGAAGGGCAGCAACTATCTAAGCTATTTGTGTTTCAAGCATCTTATTAAAGCTCAGTTGATTATGAACAGAAGAAGTCAAGTTTTCTAATTTCGTATTTACGTTTTCTAAAATTTTGTCGTTGGACAGCATCTTTTTAGTAAAGTTTTCATTTATTTTAGCTTGTCCAAGAACTAGATCTTTTAATGAAGGTTGATTCGAATTAAAACTCGAATTACCTTGGAATGAAGAGCGTGACTGATTATTCCAACCATTACATTGGTTGGCGCCTCCTTGTTGGCGGAACCCATTGTTGATGTAGGTAGCGTCTTCACGGGTTTCGGGGCAATCATTCCCCGAATGGCCAACTTCTCCACAGACCTCACACGTCATGTGCGAGTCTATGGCCTTCACCAAGTTCGAGGGGTTCTTTTTGTTCCTCTTGGTGAGTTGCTTCATCAATAAATCTATTTTTGCGGCAAGCATATCCGTCTCCTTCACGGTATGCATGCCTATTTGTGTTTTGGCAGCTGGTGGTTGAGTTCTATCCTCTCCCCAGCTCTGGTGTTCTACCATCTTCTCGATCAGGTCCTTGGCCCCGGCGGTGGTAAGTGATAGGAACGCGCCTCCAGTGGCGGCGTCTAGGTGTCCCTTTGACATGGGCGTGAGCCCATTGTAGAAGTTCTGGAGCACCATCCAGTTCTCCATGCCGTGATGGGGGCAGCTTAGGATGTACTCTTGTAGCCGCTCCCATGCTTCAGGGATCGTTTCACTGGCATTTTGTTGAAAACCGGCAATTCTTCCCCTCAAAGCATTGGTTTTGCTTATGGGGAAGAACTTGGCGAGGAATGCTGCGGAGCATTTTGCCCACGTGGTGACAGCTTCCTTATCTTGATAGAACCACCTCTTTGCCTTCCCCACGAGGGAGAAAGGAAAGAGGCGGAGCTAAATGACATCAGGAGTGATGTCCTTGATGACAATCGTGTCACATAGCTCCAGGAAGTGTTGAAGGTGTGCATTCGCATGCTCGCTTGGCAAGCCACATAATGGGCTCGCCTGCACCATGGTGATCAGGCCGGTGCGTAGCTCGAAGTTCTTGCCGGCTGTGTCAACAGCGGGGCCAGTGGCCACGTTGGTGACAGCGGGCACGGAGAACTCGCGGAGTGTCTTCTCGGCGGCCATGAGTTCGTTCGGGGTTGGTGCGGTACCGGCTGGTTCACCTGTCGGTGGAGTAGCAGAAGACGAAACGGTTCGAGACCGTCTAGTCCTTAGGAGTGCCTCGGGATCGGAGATGTAGTTTTCCGGCAAAGAGAAACCAGGCATACACTATTCCTCCTGTTTCATCCACAACAGGGAGAAAACAGGCAGAGTTAGCCTGCATAACAATTGACTCATTACGCACATCAGATTACTTGATTATATTTGTCTAGAATCATTTTCATATTAGCCGTCCCTGGTAACAGTGCCAGAAATGCTTGTTGGCATTTCTTAACGTCATCACTAAGAACAGGGTTTAATCCGTCCTCAGCAACGATGTCAGAAATGTCGTGATAACACTTACTAATGCAATCACCAAGATTAGAGTATAAATCTATCCTAAGCAACGGTGCCAGAAATGCTTGTTAGTGTTTCTTAGCGTCGCTACCTAGAATAGGGTTCTGCTCTACTCATGATAATGACATTGGCAGTGTTATATTGGCAGATCCGTAGCATCACCACCTTGAATAAGAAGCTAGATCTACCTTCCCGATAACGGCACCTTATTACCGTTAGGGTAGGGTTCCAGTTCTTAATCATGGTAGTGGCACTAGGATTGCCATGTTGGTATTCCTTAACAAGTCACTAGCTCGGCGCATGTCTAGCAACAGTGTTAAGTATATACCGGGGTGATAGTGTCTTAGGTTTGGAGTTTAAGTACCGCAAGCGGACGGGAATTATCGTGTAGCATTTCAACCTGGGGATTTACCGAGTGTCGTATTTATAGGTTCGCTCTAAGGAAGGCTTAATATGTTAGGGATTCTAAGATAAGCATAGATCAAAGTAATTATGATAGCAATAATGGAATCAAGGGTCATAGCAGGTGATAAACATTTATATGTAGAATAGTGATCCATCACAATCTAGGCATGGAATATGGGCTAAGGAATAAAAAGAGACTAAAAGAATGAGTTGAATCAAAGAATAAACAAACAACCTATTGGAGAAGGTGTGGTCCTAGATACAGATCATGTCATAGAACAAGATAATCATGTAATTATACTACTTAGATCTAGTCCTGTGTTTAGATGGTTTGGGAGGTTACGCGAGTACTGGTCTGCCAGCAACCTCCGCAACTATTTAGACTCCTACACCCTAGCCGAACGTGGGGGAATGGCAAGGACGGACAGGGCTGTCACCACCTGCCGCCATCCCCTCAACCGTGGACTAGGACAATGCATTTACCCGGCCTTTACACCCAAGCACCATGCTTACATGCAAAGAACCTAATCGGACTCCCCCGGGTCCCCGACCCTACGGATCGACAGGTAAGAAGCCCGAGCCTACTCAAAAGAGCATGATAAACCCCCATCTTCACACAAAGCTATTTCTAGGCAATTAATTAACATGAAGCAATTAGACTAAAGTCCTAAGTGAGAATAATACAACATACACTTAGCACTAGTTCATATAATACGCTACTAGCCCTAGGGTAGCATTATACTATAAGTACTATATACTAAAATGTATGTCATATCATTTTCACTAGAACTATATTCTAGTTCATATGCTAGCATCATAAAACAGGGCCTATGATCTATGTCATAAACCATAGCATAAGAACTATACTCTAGTTCATATGAAGAACTATATCGGACATGATAAGGCATGGACTTGGAGTAAAGATATTCTTTATTCATACCCAAGTTTCTCTCCAAGGAGCCAAGCCCTCCTTGATAGCTGACCCAACTCTCTCTCCAAAAAGTAAAAGGAAAAACTAAGAAGAGGTAGTGCCCAAGTGCCTTGAAGGTGGAGTGTTGATTGTGAATGTGATGAGATGATTGGAGCCTCCCTCTCCCCCTCCTTAAATAGGTGGGGAAGGTCGGTTCCCCAGGGTGTAAACTGCAATTTGCATGCGGGAACTGCGGGAGGATAGGCTCAGCACCAACTCTGCGAAAGGCGGTGCCGAGATGGGCTGGGCTAGGGTCAGCCGACTCTAGGGGGCGGCCGCCCCTGGTGGGCCCCACTAGCCCCGGCCTGAAGCCCATTGCCTTCCTCTCGGGCCCCTGAGTCCAGATCCACCTGCAAATTGATGCACTTCTCTATTAGGCTTTTGGGTACTTGTTTATTTGCGCATTTTTTTGACGTGTCGGATTGCACCTTTTTATTTGCTTTCCACCTGTATGCCTGTATATGATCTGCAAAACACAACTTGCACTACATGTGGAACTTGGTAAGCATTTAATAAGTATATGTGAGTAAAATACATACTTTTGTTCCTTTGCATGGACTATGTTGGCGCGGTAAATATGTCATTAAGAACCGCCAACAGCCAGTCTACGATCTCTCGAGATTTTCATCGTGACAGGTATGTAACTTATCTTACAGGGGAAGGAAGGGTCGCGGCGGTTCGCCTTTTCGCCCGTTGGGCATGCCTTTTTAGGCGGGAGCCATTGCAGCACTGTGCCATCGTGGAATTCGTGGCGCCCTGTCAGTGAAAACAATCAGGACTATTAGGCGGCGCATTTACTAGGGGAGTTACCGCATTTGCTGGATCTGCCCGTTGGAGGTTGGCCGTCTATAAATATTGTTGGATCTCCTGGCCCTCACTCCTTCCGCCTTCCGCCATCGTTCTCGCCCTTGCTTCCTTTGTCATCTCCAAGCGCGCGCACCCTCTAGCACATAGCAGCGGAACCACTTTCCTCCATCACTCAAAATGCCGGTGAGACATATGGCCGTCGATGACTGGCACCCGTCGTTGATGATGGAGCGCCGGCTGCTGGAGCTCGAGAAGGAGGGGCTCCTGCGCCCTCGTGTTCCTCGCCGCGGCCGGAGTGGATCGCGCCGGCGGCGGACCACCGGGAGCCGAGACCGCCTAAGGGGTATGTGGTCTCCTTCGCCAAGTTTCACCGCCATGGCCTCGATTCCCCTCCGAGCCGCTTCATGCGGGCGCTCTGCCACCATTACGGTCTGGAGATCCAGCACTTCTCGCCGAACGCCGTCACCGCCGCGGCGATTTTTGTCGCGATGTGTGAAGGCTATCTGGGGATTATTCCGCACTGGGATCTGTGGCTCTGTCTGTACCGGGGCGAGCTCTTCCACGCCCCCGGTGGGGCTATAGGGGTGAGGAAGCCGGTGCGGGCCGGTTGCCTCAACTTGGTGCAAAAGACCGGCAAGGCGGAGGAGCCTCGAGAGTACATTCCGGTGGGGCTGACTCGAACCACGCCGGGTGGTACTCCCAGTGGTTCTATCTGTGAAACGACGATGACCTCTTCCCCGACTACACTGGGCGCTTGATCTCGGAGCGTGCAGACCATTGGAACTATGGCGTCGTCAAGATCCTTTAGTCGCAGCTCCGACCCATCCTCGACTCCCTGAAGAAGTTGCGCGAGGAAGGTCTGACCGCCGCGCTCGTCCTCTCGGTTGTCCACCATCGACGGGTACTCCTGTTGATGTCTCGACCGCTGAGGATGGACGAGATGGGTCCCGGCGTTTTGTCTCATGACCTCGAGGCATGGCGGATGTCCAACAAGGCCCCCGCGGGCGACGAGGTCGCCGCCAGGGTTAGGGCAGCCGTCGCTGGCGATTTTCAGCCTGAGCACGTCAACGGCTTCCCCATGAAATGTGATGAGGGATCGATCGTCCTGGTAAGTCCTTCCTATCGCCATCGCTTCAATTCTTGTTTTTCTTTCGATCCTCCTTAGGACTTATTCCTGTCCGTACAGGGATCAATTGACGCTCGGTCCTCGAGGCCTCTGGTTAAGGAGGACGACGTCGATCGCGATAGGAGGCGTGAGTCCACGGAGAAGCAAAAGTCCACAAAGGACTTAGAAAAGAAGAAGGAAAAGAAAAAGGATCTCGAGCGACTAGCACTGGAGACACGTCGAGAAAAGTCAAGGCAGAGGGGGAGCCCGAGGAGGACTCTCTCGATGAGGACGACGGCGACAAGGGCGATGACAGCAGCGACGATTCCGAGGGGATGGCGGCTCGTCTCAACTGAATTCTCGAGGGCCCATCTCGAGCCGACGTTGTTGCCCCTCAGACGGGGGTCCCTAAGAGGACATCAAGTGGTTCCCACGACGGTCAGTAGAAGGAGTCTTCATCGCGACGTCCCCGTGCCGACACCGCTCCTGTGCCCGCACAGGGTCAGGCCGTTTCTCGGCCCCAACCTCCTCCCGCGTCTGGGGCGGGCCACCGGGTTAAGACTATGGCGATGGGGCCATTGACCCGTGGCCACGCTGCCGTGGCGGCCTCAAGTCAGCGGGAGGGAGACCTTGGGAGCCATAGCCTGGTGCTCGCTAGGCGAGAGATGCCGAGCCGAGGCCTGTGCGTGCTCAGGAGAAGCTTGGGTTCTCAACGCGGGGCGGCTCGAGGCCACTTGGTCGAGGGACTGGCAGGCGGGTCGTTCTTCCCGTGGGGTAAGGGTTTCACGTCGCGGTTCTTGTCCTCTAATGTCTTGCGCATTCTCGGGTTACGACCTTTCTTATGTTATTCCCATTTCTTTAGGTTAAAGCGGCCGCTGGAACAGGCCCAACCCTCGATGGCCAACAAGCTAAAGGTGGGGGCGGTTCCCAAAGACTCGGGTGAGTGGTTTTTTCCTTTCAGTGGTATTGGTGCTGAGTGGTTCTTGCATCGAGCTTCTTAGTGACTAATGTATCGTCTTTGAGCACACACAGGTTCCTCCGATCTTCAGGCATCGACGGGTGTTGAGAATACCCCGCCTCGCCCGTCGTTGGGAGAGACCGCCCCGTCGTCACGGAGGCGGGTCGAGACGCCTTGCCTTCAAGAGAAGGAGGGAGCCCCCGAGCCTCCCCAGTCCGAGGGCATGGGGGATCCCATCACCATTAGCGATAGATCTGGCGGCGATCGACACTCGAAGGATGCCCGTACCGTGGATGAAGAGGTCGAGGAGAGGAGGAAGAAGGAAGAAGAAGAGCGTGAGCAGGAGCCGCAGCAACAGCTGCAGGAGGAGCAGCCTCAGCTGCGGTGGGAAGAACCACTCGAGGACGAGTTGGAGGAGTGCCGACAGCAGGAGCTGTAAGAACTTCAGCGACAGCAGCAACAGCGGAGCCGACAGCTGGTAGAGCTGTTCGAATGGCCACCGCACAGCCCGTGCTAGTCGGAACCGTCACCGTCGCAAGGGCCCGAGGCTGGGGAAGAGGGGTTGCCAGTTTACGGTCCTCCAACCCCCGCGTGGTTGTGTCCGAGGGCGCCCGCCTCCATCCCGGCCGAGCCCAGGCGAGAAGACAGTGTGGTGGCGCTTGCTTGTGCCATGCGCACCCCTGCGGACCCCGATTCAGAGATCAAGATCACGATTTATGGTATCAAGGGAATCGCTCCCGGGTTCCTTTGAGACCGACGGCCATGGGTGGATCTCAGCACCGTTGGGGAGGATGAAGCTGGGACGTCGAGTGGAGGCGATACCGGTGAGACCGGGGCCTGGAGGACGGTGGACGACGACGGGCGATTCCCCTCCCTTGTTGACATGTTCTTGCGACATGGGGGTGGCTAGAGACTATCTAGGAGCTCATCCGGGGTGTCAAGGCGCGAACGGAGGAGGAAATGGAGAATTGGGGCCCCGGTCGGATCCGTATTCGAGCCTCCACCGATCCATCAGAGCCCAACATCTTTATGGATGATCGGAAGGAAGCCGAGAAGTGGGAGCATCTATAGGAGCTTCGTCTCTGGATGAAGCACGTTGTGGGACTTATGTCCGATATTGTCAACAACGGGCTTGGTCAAGCCTATTTCGTAAGTATTTTTGGACCTTAGCTATTTGGATATTTGGTCTTGTATTCTCATTGTTCAATTACTAGTTCGCAGGATCTAAAAGAGACTTCCCGCCTAAAGTCGGGTTTTATTCACGCGACAAGAGGCGGTTGGGAACAGCTCCCTCTTCTCAAGGACCAACTCCTGGAGTCGCAGGAGAAGCTTCTCTAGGCCTATAAGGACCTTGTGGCGGTTGACGAGGAGAAAAAGGAGAGGGAGGTTGCCCTGGCCAAAGCCCGGGAGGCCTCGGAGAAGGCAATAGAAGAGGCCGTGTAGCTGAGGGAGCGGACCACGTCGGCTGAGGAGACCGCGTCCAAGGCCCGGGAAGAGGCCGCGTTTTACAAGGATGCGGCCGCCAAGCTTGACAAAGAGAAAAAACTTGTTAAGGCGGACCTTGCCTCCGCTCGGGAGGCCTACCGAGAGGTGAAGGAAGAGTGCGTGAAGAGCGAAATCGCTCGGAGCGCCGTAGAGGAGGCTGAGAAGAAGGCCCACGAGGATCTTGAGGCAGAGCAAGCTCGCTCTCGCGGGCTCTCTGACAACGTCGATCGTCTGAAGAGAGCGCTGTTAGAGAAAGAGGGAGCTATCTCGTAGGCGGGCAAGATGATCGAGGACTTGCGGGCTGCCAACACTGACCTAGCCCGCTCTTACAGGGGGATCGAGAGGGCCAACATTGATTTGGCTGGTGAAAATACGGCTCTGGAGGAGAGGATTCGCGGTAAGCTTCTTTACACTTTCGTGTTTCTTTTTTCAAGGTATTTTTTGTGTTGCCTAATTTCCCCGTGTCGGTCTTGGTAGGGCTTAAGGATGATCTCCTGGCTGCTCAGGCGACGCTTTGAACGGTCGACTGAGGACTGCGATAAGCGATCTTTCGGCCTCCTGGGAGCTCGAGCCTGTGGACGAGTCGAGGGAGGCGGCTCGAGGCGACGCGCTAGTCGACCAGCTATGCTACCTAGGCGCCGCGCTGAGGGATCGAGTGCGGGACGCCCTTCATACTGGGGTGAAGTGAGCGATGGCGGTTGTCTACTCGGGCTTCTACTTTGATATGGAGGTGGTGTCCCACGGCTTCGTCACCGACATTTCTAAGACCGACGCCGAGAACGAGGAGAGGCTCCACGCTTTGATCGACGATGCGGAGGTCCCTGGGGAAAGGCTGGCGAAGCTGTTCGAGCCGGAGGTACTTCCTCCCGAGACTAGTTCAGGTGCGAATGATGGTGGTGAGGGTGGAGACGTGCACGAAGGCCTGTGAGCCTACTCTGGGTACTCGAACCCGTTGTAAAGTACTTGTATTAAGTAAATGTTGTGACTTGAATGATTTTTAAGATTTGTGAATACTTACTTATTTTTATGCTCGAAATTCCTTTGTTTTCTTTTCTGCCTAGTTTTGTATTCCTATTCGATCTTTCGTTAAGGCGTCTTCGATTACCTTAAGGGTGAGGAAGCGAGTAGAGACGCCATAGCCCGAGGGCGTAGGGGTTCTCAGGCTCGACGTTTCTCGGTCCTTAAGGGGCTCGAGGTGCCTTTGCTACTTGATCTTGCAAAATTTTGTTCTAGGACTTAGAAAAGAAAAGTCAATCGGTTTTTAGGAACTTGGGGGGGGTCCCCCCTGCTAGCCCCCGAGGGAGTATCGACTATGACGGGTCATAGTTGGGACTCCCTTCTAACATCGAGACTTGACTGGTGATAATGTAAACTACTTGGAGAAAAAATCTCGTTTATTCATACATTCATTCATAAGATCTTGGTACAGAATGTACATGAGAACATAAAACTTTGAAGCTCTAGGGGTAGAAGCGACGTAGTTGTTCAATGTTCCATGCGTTGGTGAAGACCGCCCCTTTTTCATCCGCGAGCTTGTACGTCCCTGGCTTCAGGACCTCGGCCACCACGCATGGGCCTTCCCAGGGTGGAGTCAGCTTGTGGCATCCTTGGTTGCTTTGTCGTCGACGTAGGATGAGGTCACCCACGTTCAGATCTCTTTGGCGCACGTGCTTGTCGTGATAGCGTCGAAGCTTCTCCTGGTATCTTGCGGAGTTGAGAAGGGCCATGTCTCGAGCTTCCTCGAGTTGGTTGACCGCGTTCTCTCGGGTCTCCTTATTTGTCTGCTCATTGTAGGCCTCGAGTCGAGGTGACCCATACTCAAGGTCTGTTGGAAGCACGACCTCAGAGCCGTAGACCATGAAGAACGGGGTGTATTTCATGGCCCTACTAGGCGTCGTTCTTAAGCTCCATAGGATCGAAGTGAGCTCTTCGACCCATTTCTTGACGAATTTCTTCAACCGGTTGTAGATTCTTGGTTTGAGCCCCTGCAAAATCATGCCGTTGGCACGCTCGACCTAGCCATTAGTTCGAGGGTGAGCTACTACAGACCAGTTCACGTAGATGTGATGCCGGTCACAGAAGTCCAAGAACTTTTTACTGGTGAACTGGGTGCCGTTGTCGGTGATGATGACGTTGGGTATCCCAAACCGGTGGATGATCTCGGTGAAGAAAAGGACGGCTTGCTCGGAGCGGATGTTCATGATGGTTCGAGCCTCGATCCATTTGGAGAATTTGTCGATGGCCACTAGCAAATGGGTGTATCCTCCTGCAGCTTTCTTTAGGGGACCCACGAGGTCGAGACCCCACACCGCGAATGGCCACGTGATGGGGATCATCTGGAGAGCATGAGCAGGGAGATGGGTTTGCTTGGCATAGAACTGGCACCCGTGGCATGACCCACGAGCTCCATGGCATCAGCTACGGTAGTTGGCCAGTAGAAACCTTGTCAGAAGGTGTTCCCTACAAGGGTTCTCGGAGCAGCATGGTGGCCGCTAGCTGTAACATCGCCGATGTTACGGTTACTAAAACTGGATCATGTCATCATGAGCATTGCATCGCATATTTGTTAAGCACATTATTATGCATCAACTTAAAACAAGTTTATTTTGATTGCTTGTGCTTAAGTAAGTAAAGTGTGTTTGCAAGGTGTATTGAAGCTAGGGTGGCTGTGAAATTCCTAGGGTGGAAGGTTTCCGAGAAAATAGGGGAAAAACCCTCATTTTAAAACCCTGGATTTGCCCCCTTTGGTGCAATTTAAAAACTAAGCAAAATTTGAGGTTGAGTTCAAAAGCAAAGTTGTAGATCTTGTCAAGATGTACAACTTTGGTGTTTTGAGTTTTTGATGTTTCAATACAAAATTGAAAGTAATTTTTGAAAATACAAATTTCCAGAAAATGTCCCCCTTTCCAATTTGAATCCCCAATTCAAAATCTGTTTGGAATCTTGAAAAGTGGACAACATGAAAGTTGTAAAGCTCAAAACGTTGAACAACTTTCATGTTGGGAATTTTCCATGTTGTTATGGAAAATCAAAAGTAATTTTGGAAATTCTGATCTGTCCCAATTCAAAAATTGGAATTTCCCCAATTTGGGATTTGAAATTTAAACTGTTTTGTCAAATTCATCTTTTTCCACTTGGAATCAGCTTTGGACACCAAAATATGTTTTGTAGCTTGTAAAATGTTGCACAACTATCATTTTAACAGATTTTGGACTTCAGTTCAATGTTTGGGTGAATTTTGCAAAACAAGAAAATGTTTTGATATGGCTCGCTACAGTACTCGAGCAGGAGGGATGCACTGCCGCCGGGGCAGAGCTGCTGCGTCTACAATTGCAAACGGCGCGGGCCACGCCGTCAGCCCGCTGGGCCAGACCGTGCCGCAAGCACACATCAACCCGTATAGCAGCCCACCTATCCGAAGCGGGTATAGGGAGCGGACACACGAAGCCCGGCGGCGCCGCTCAACCCGCTGCGATGCGTCCAACCGCGCCGCTGCCGACGCCACAGGCGACTCGGCCGTCGCCGGCGCAACCTCCATGGGCGGCTCATCCCCTGTTGCGGCCATTGCCACGGGCGACTTCGGTACTGCAGCCATCTCCCCCTGCCGGGAGTGCCCGACACCCCAGCGCCATTGGGCTCCTTGCCGACGATGAGCACCCAGGTATGCCTGTGGAGAAATCTTTGCGAACTGCAAAAGGGGAGGAACAAAGTAATAAAAGGCTTCGATGGGATTGGGATTCCACACCTGCTTGTGCCGATTCACCGCGTTCGCCATCTGCTTGATTCCGCATCTGCGAGGGGATCTATGGTACCGGCGCCGGTGCCGCATATACCAGGCAGCTCCTCACGGATGCGTGCTCAGGTGCTGTGTATAACGTTAATGGCATCGGTGGGTGGAGGTTCCTCATGCAGTGGGTTTGGAACCCCATGCTCAGCAACTGCTCCGGCCCCAGCGCGCTCGACTAGTAGCAGATTGGACTAGCTGTTCTTGCTGCTGTTTCAGTTTAATTTCATCTTCTGAAATGAAATGCCATCCGTTGTCTTTGTGCAAGAATGATGATTTTCTCTGCCTCTAGTGCATTGGATTTCCTTGCTGTTTACTAGTGCCTTGGCTTTTACTAGTGCAGTACAGTAGCAACATGATGGCTTTCGTATAGAGTGGTTGGCTTTGCTGTTTGCTCCATGCTATCTCAAATGACGGTACTAACAACAGCATTGCAGGACAATGCAAACAATGCTCCAGTACACACTCTACCACACAGCAAAAAGACAAGGCTGTGTTGTGAGCCTGTGACTCAGTGACTGAGCTACTACACTTAGTAGTAATCTCTGACACGTAGTGGTAGTTGATTTAGGCTGACAGCCGCTAATCACGGAATTAGTTTACTTGTGTAGCGCAATGCAATGCAAGAGGTTTCATTACGCACTGTATTCAAAATGAGGTTTCAGTTTACCAGTGAGCTTTCTCTTCTTGCAAAATACTAATGAGCGTCTCTTCTTGTAGGCCAATACGCTGTGGTTGTATCTCGCCTACATCCGGAACACTCTGCTTCTAGTGTTCCCAGTTCATCACGAGCCGGCAAGCCTAGTGCTGATGCAATGGAATCAACACCTGGTGCCACTACCACCACCACTTTATTGAGAAGAAAGGTGAGTTCTGATATGAAGTTTTTCTTGTGGATGTCGTACTGCAATTAGAACACTAGCTCATGCCATCTATATGCTGTAGTTATCTTGTTTGGGTCTCCATTTATTTTACTGTTAGTTGAAATAATAGTGCTACCACTTGTACTCTGTAATAGTTATTTGCGTTCTTACTGTAATAGCTATTTGTGTTCTACAGTTTACAATTTGTTTCCATGTGATGCAGAAAGTTTCCTCATCATCAGCTAAGCGGAAGGAATCCGGAATGAAACAGCAAAAAGAACAACCAACAAAACAGTTGAAGTCACCAGCAGGGCCAATGTCGCCACTCATTCCAGCAAGATCAACAGGGATAAGGATGATGCTATCATCCCCAAGGGTATCCCCAAGGTTGATGTCTCCATCTACGACATTGGCAAACTCCCCACTACAGCCCCCAACATCTGCTTTGGAGAAAAAAATAAACAATCTTGATCATGGTAAGTGCCGATGTACTCTTTTGGTATTGCTTTTTATGCTTCTAATTAGTGTTTTTATTACTGTTGCATCTGTCATAGTTAGTGTTATCTAATAATATATTTTTCATGCTGACCACTAGGATCTCCACATCTGATTAAAAGGCGCAAACTTATATCTGAGATATGGGAAGATTTTGAGGCAATATATGATGGTGGAAATGTGGCTCAAGCTCAGTGCTTACACTGCCATATGTTATTCAAGGTATGGCTTGCAAGTTTCTATTTATGAAATCCTATTATAATAAAATTTTACGGATTCACTAGTGGTTGTTGGTTTTATCTGTCGTAGCCGCTGTCTTGAGATGCAACTTTTACAATTTTTTTTAAACACACACACACATTGAACTTGTTTTTAACTGCGCCTTTTTCCTCAGAAGCAAAAAACTCAAGCAAACAGCTAGCTTTTGGGAAGCAACACTTCTTATTTTTATTAGCAATTTAGAAGCTAGAAGTTGGTCTGTAGTAACTTATGCTGACTTCTAAGTTGTAGGGGATGATAAGCTGAGGGGTATTACATATATTATACATTTCAAGAAACATGTTTTCTTGAAGTAGTGCCTTTTCAAAAAGGAATAATGCCCTTTGATATGCAGCATGCCTTTTCTGTTTCTTTTTTCTTCTTAAAAAATTTGGTAGTCAAGCATCTAATCATCCCTTTTTAAGATTAAACTACACCTCAATTTCATTAATTTGGTAGACTTATTGATTCTTCTGGTATTTATAAACAGGTATTGTTTAGGACTGGAAGTAAGAACTTAACCATTGCTATACTTCAATCAAGACAGGAGGAAGCCATTTCATTCTCAACTAGCTACACCAATTGAGCATGCTGTACATTGGAGCTCGTATTTTCTTTACTATGTCTATTTAGGTTCACAAAGACTTTGTTCTAATCTAATTTATTATTGTAGTAAAAAAAGTTTTATATGTGTCATTAGAATCCAGTCACGTTTTTCCATTTCCAGATATCTTTTTGATGTATGTGAATGGATTGTAAATTTATACAATTCTAGAGATGACACTGCAAGGTTGCAAATGGCTCTTATTTATATTTCCCTTGCCTTATGATTTTCATCTATATGCTGATAGATGCTAACTTGCATGTTTTCTTGATAACTCATGAATGGTGAGAAAATATATAAAAAAATCAACCACATATTCCTAACGATACATACTATTTTGTGTAATTTACATATATTTTTTAGCTAACATATGGATCACTAAAAAAATTATGAAGTAAATAAAAAAAATGAACACACATGTACACAACCAGTCACTTCAAAAGCTCTCTTATACTCATCCGAAGCCAGACGCCGCGCCGTTTGCAAGTTTAGCTGCGTCCAGCGCCGCCACGCGCCCGGCCACGCAGCTGCTAGCCTGCTGGGCGTCGCCCTGGCGTCCTCATCCGCAGCAAGCATGGCGTCGCGAGGATAAACCCCAAGCCGCCGTGGAAAATCTCCTTTCCCTCTGAACTCCGACGCCGACGAGCTCACTACGCCCACCAAATTCGCCTTCCTTGCTCCCTTTCCAAGCCACCCGAGCGCACCAACAACTCCGCCAAGAACTCCGCCACCGATTGCAGCCCCTAGCGCAAGCTCTAATCCCCCATAAGCCGCAACCGAGCCGTTCTCCTCCGACTCCGACCGGGACCGCCACCGTGCGCCTCCTTCATGGTCACGCCGTTCTAAAAGGTTATACGCCTTGTGCATAGTCGTTTCTGGTTCCTCTTTTTCGCCAGGAGCTGATGCGCTTGCCCTTTTCCTTCGGACGCGAGCAGGATCGTCGGAACAAGCTCGCTGAGCCCAGAGCGCCGCCCGACCACACGGCCACCGTCGCCAAGGCCTTCTGCTGCCTCTCCCGCCGTGGTGAGGTGAGCACCGTGCTCCCTAATCCTCCCCGAACCTCCCTATCTTATTCATTTGCGCTCTACCGAGCCCTAGTGGCCGATCCGTGATCGGTTATGGCGGCCACCGCCATTCGCGCAGCCGAGGTGGGAAGAAGGGGGTAGAACGTGATTAGGGGATAGCAGTGGAGTCGCGAAGGTGAGGCGATGGTGGTGCGCACGCGCGCATGAGCTGAGACCCTCGCCAATGGCGGCCGGAGCCGTGGCCGAGCCGCCGTGCGTGGTGAAGAAGAAGCTGATGGGTGGGACCTCCCCGTCAGCGTCTTGCAGAGAAAGGGAAGGAGGCGGGTTCACCGCATGGGCCGACTTGGGCCGTGACCAAGCAGGCCGGCCGTGTAGCACAGTGTGCTTTCTCTTTTTCCTTTTTGTTTAAAAATACTTGATATATGAAATTGTGTAGAAAATTGGATACTGATTCAAAAATCATGAAAATTTTTGTATAGGTTCCATAAAATGAGTAGAACACAGGAAAAATATTAGATTCTATTTTTCTGGTAGTTTGCATGTATCTAAAAATTGCCTCTTTTAATTGGTAACTAAAACTTCCATGAATTTTTATAATTTATGGTTATATCCAAAAATCACCAAAATTTGTGGGAACTCTCTGAGTATTATTCCCTGGCCTCACACAAAGTTTGGTGGCATTTGGATGATGTTTGTATAAAATCATATTAAACCCTTAATTAGTAACTAAATAATAATTCTAGAATAATTAGATGATAATTAGTTTAAATTCTCAAAATTAGGGTTCGAGTGATTTTGGGGTTATGTGATGACCTGAGGTCATTAGCCTTGATGATCTTTGGCACTTAATTATTGTTTGGTATTGAGGCTTAATTACTGTCATCAATACTTAATTAAGAATTAATTAGAGTTTAAAGGAGTAATAATCAGTTAATTATGAATTAATTAAGAATAATTATAAATTAAGAGAAATCTTAATTTACTGATGCAACCTCTTGGGTAAAAACACTAAAATGGTAAACAACTTTAATTACTGTTTCCTCTGTCCTTGCACCGAGAAGGCAAGATGTACTCAACTCGGTCCTTCCTAAATATTTGTCATACG
Organism: Sorghum bicolor; assembly: GCF_000003195.3. Taxonomy (NCBI): domain Eukaryota; kingdom Viridiplantae; phylum Streptophyta; class Magnoliopsida; order Poales; family Poaceae; genus Sorghum; species Sorghum bicolor. The sequence continues at coordinate 22,885,837 of NC_012873.2, read as the reverse complement.
CATATCATAAGCATCCATCATTTTGCGTATAGTGCACGTGACCGAAGGAGCGACCGTTGAACCGAACCCCGAGGTTGGTGCTCCGTTCGAGGAAGTAGGATCCGAGACTTGGGAAGTCTCCGAGGGTCCCTATCAGCTCTGCAACCAAGGCAAGCCCCGGATGCATTAACCCCTCCTTGAATGTTTTAAATCTTTTATCACTTATGAATTGAAAATGCTACATTAGGTAGCCAAGAATTGGGTTAACCTACTTGCTGCATTTAGTACCTTGATATTTGTTAGCTTGTCCTTGGCACTTGTTTTATTTTAAAACTGCGTAGTGATGCGTAGCCCTGCTACTAGATAGGTTTTCAAACAAGAAAGTTTGAAGGGTTGTTGTGGAATACTCTTATGGTCAATGATATTTCAACTTGAGACCGGTCGATGGACTTGGTTTAAGAATGGAGTCTTAAAGTAGTGTCTCCAACTGTGTCGATTAAGGACCGGTCCGTTGATGGCCCGCTGGGTTGAGAACTTATAGTACTAGCCACTTGCCCTCGGTAAGCCCGGTCTTGTGATCCCTCGACGCGAACAGCTACTCGCGCACTGGGCGTGGAGCGATGGCGAGAGTAGCGTGTACCCTCCTGGCAAATGGGCTGGATGGTGGGGTACTGTGCTCTCGGGTGCCGCGAACCTGGTCAAATTTGGGGAGAGCTCGATTTGGGTTGATATATGCAAGATTTGGTTCTACATATGTCGGGTGGTTAGGAACTCCAGCTGGATTGCTAAGCGGTTCGAATCGTCGTTGCTCCCCGATTGGGAGACTCAATCCACTGACCCTCATCGTAGTTAAATATGCAACTAAGTGATAAAAGAAGAAAGGGGGAAATGTCTCATGAGGTTCGGATCCCAATTCCCGGACTCAGAGTGACATGAAGCTATGGTCGTTGGATAGATAATACTTTGATTAAGGACTAGGAACTTACAGACTTGTCTGTTAGAAGCAACTAGATAGACTGTCCTCAAACTCCTCGGCCTCTTGAGGAGAGGAATTCGTGGGTAAAACTTGAAAGTAAGGATTCACTATTAGTAAGCTTTTTAGCAAAACAATTTGGATCCTTGCTCAGCCACTCCTTGTCTACCCTAAGCCTGCATTCCTAAGTTCTTCTCTTTTTCCCCCGGGTAAGTCTTGTTGAGTACTCCCGTACTCAGGGTTTTATAACCCCTGTTGCAGGTGAAGCTCAGGAGCCGACATGTTTCGGACCCTGTTGTGTGACCGTCGTCAAAGTTGACGACGAGGAAGAGTGAGCGTGACCCATGGGCAGGGTCTGTAAATTTGTAATCTGTGTACTAAAGTTTAAGTTGCTCCGCTGGTCCTGGCTTGAAATAACACTCTACTATTTGGAAGAACTACTTTTGTAAATTAAGTTATGTAATGCTTCCGCTGTTTTACTCTGAAATATTATTTTGGTCTGATGTCGTCTGTGATACTGCAATGTCTTCGCAACGAGTGATCCTGGTGTTAAGGTGGCCACTTGCTATCCTGTAAGGGCGAGAAGAAGAAGTTCTCGTTAATTGACCATCGCTAGTGGTCAGGACAAGCTTGCTTGATACGCCACAGGTAGCGGTGGAATGAGCGTCCTGAGATGCGCATCGGACTTCTAGAGTGGGAGGATCCCCGGCATCACCGTCAGAGGTCCTTAGGACAATGACAGGTGTCGGTGGGCCCAAACACTTAGGAGGTTCTGCCACAGCTGGTATCTGAGCATTCGTTGCTAAGATGACTGCTGTATCCTTTGGAAAACTTCAAATCCATTTGGATCCAACACTATAAATTGCCTATTTTGAGTCCAAGTGCTTTAGTCCTACCTTACCCTTGTCTGTAGGCTTTGCTAGAATTTTTGAAGTCGTGTGGAGGAGCAACATAAAGTATTGCCCTATGTTGTAAAAGTTTGAAGTAATATCATTATGAATTTCTAGTACGAATCGTAAGTACGTGCATGCATCATAATATGTCACTTGGTTAAATTCCTTCCTCCTTATTCGGGTTGGGTTATATAGAATCAATCCCATTCTTGCTAACCTTTAAGGTCTCCCTTACTAATTCAAACTTACCCTCTATAGGATGGGTCGTTGGAAGCAGACTCCGCGCAAGAGAACTGGTCCTAAAGGGGTGCCTAGACACCAGTTGGCCCCGCGAAGCGAGCAGGCTAGCAGTAGCCGGTCCCCATCTCAGCAGGAGATGGAAAGGTTGTCCGCCGAGCTGACCGAAGTGACGAGAGAAAGGATGTATAATGTCGTAGAGATTGGTGAACTTAAAGCTCAATTAACAAAACAAAAACAAGCCACCGAGAATTGTGAGGCAATGCTGTCCCGCAAGGTGGAAAAAAGAAATGCCGCTATTACCCGAGAAGAGGAGGCCAGGAGCGCACATATGCATGAGCTGACTAGAATGAAGGCCAAGCTGGACAAAACCAAGTACCTTAAAGATCTGTACGTGAAGATGGCGGCCACTGCCACCGCACAGAGGGATGTCACGTGGCAGCGGGAGGATCAGCTACAGCTGGAGAAGCTCGAGCTGGCACATCATCTGGACACCGTCAACGACCTGGCGATGCAGTACCGTGATATTGCATTCGATTTATACCATCAGCTCCATCAACCTCCTAGTGAAGGGGAGATGGACACTGACGGAGAGTTGGCAGATGATGGAGAGCCCGACCAAGAGCCCAGTAATGAAGAGGAATCCGACTCCGACGACGATAACCCGGGGGGTGACCATGGCGATGACAATGATGACCTGGGCTACGGCTCTGACCACACCGACTAGTTCGGTGAAGTTGCGGGCAACGTCGTTGTAGGATTCCTAGTCTACCGTAGTGGGGTCGGGTCTGTAGTATAGTGTTTTTCTTTAAGTTCAAGAAGTTGTACTCGTTTGTTTCCAGTGTGCTGAACTGATGTTTGATAAATAACTTGAAGTATGTAAGATATGTTTTAAGATATGGATTCCATGATGTAACGAGTACCTATGATTCTTGTAGCAGATGCCGATGCGCACTCGTGAATCTGATGGAGCCGGGTCTTCTCAGGGAGGGGAGGACATCCCTCACCCTCCACCTGCTCCACCTTCCCTAGCAGATGCTATTGCTGTCCTTTTGAGTGCCACTACCGACAATGCTCGCTTGTTGCGTGAGTTAGCACAACGCCAACCACACCCCGCCCCAAACTTCAGAGCGCAGCACAATGGGGAGGGAGAAACTCGGTACGTGGACTTTACCGAGACAAGGCCCCCAGTATTCACCAAGGCTGATGAGCCTTTAGAGGCTGACGACTGGCTCCGGACAATGGAGCACAAGTTCAGCCTGATTCGTTGTTCGGAAACTCAAAAGCCCCTGTTCCCAGCCCAACAACTTCAGGGACCTGTGGGGGCCTGGTGGGAGAATTTCCTAGCTATCCAAAATCCAGGACACCAGGTCACCTGGGCAGAATTTAAGGACGCGTTCCGCGCCCATTATATTCCAGAAGGGCTTATGGCCATGAAGGCCGAAGAATTTCTCGCCTTGCAGCAAGGCAATAAAAGTGTGATGGAATACGTGGCAAAATTCAATCATCTTTCTCAGTATGCCACGGACCATGTGAACACGGATAAAAAGAAGGCCTGTTTCATGCGTGGTCTCAATACCAAACTTCAGACCATAATGACCACATGTCAAAATGCTATTTTCTACGAGGCGGTTAATATTGCCATCGCCTCGGAAGAAAAGAATAGAAAACACAAAGAAGCAAAGAAGAAGGCCGCTTCTTCCTCCTTCTCTGGTCGCGGTCAAAAGCGCCAGAGGATCGTTTATCATCCACAGGGCCACAGACGCTTTCCAGCGCCGTCACCTTCTCGTGGTCCCTTTCCTCCTCCACAATATAGACCAGGGTAGCAGGTATATCCTCGACCTACTGCTATCGCTACTGCACCACGCCAGCCGAACGCCCCAGGTGTTCGTCCCACTGCTCCGCCCAACCACAATTATCCTTGTTTCAATTGTGGTAAGCCTGGGCATTTTTCTAAAGAATGCCCCTACCCTCGGCAAAATTACCCCACTTTCCAAAGGCCACCCATTGGCCACCCCAGCCGAGCCAATTCAAAAATGGGGCTCAGAAAGGGCAAAATGCGCAAAGGGGTAAACCTGTAAAGAAGGTGCGACAAGTCTTCCATACAGAGGTGGAGACAATACCGGAAGGAGAACCGGTAATGATGGGTACGTTCCCTGTTGCAAAACATCCTGCCTTAATGCTTTTCGATTCTGGTGCATCTCATACATTCATCAACCGCACCTTTGTGATGAAGCATGGCATACCTATTGGGGAAACAAAAGATCATTTTTATATACAGTCGCCAGGAGGACGGCTGAGTTCTAAAGAAATGGTTCACCAGATACCCATCGAATTTGGTGGGCATAGTTTTCCCACTAGCATGATTGTTCTTAAAGACTAGGATATTGATGTCATACTAGGCATGAACTGGATGGCACAGCGAGAGGTTGTGCTAGACACCTTACATCGAACCATTAAGATGCCATGCCCAATGAGAAATCTTACCTTCTAATCCAATTAGCTTCTCCCAAACGGGCAATTGGGCAAGTTCATGCCACTAATGTGACTGCAGTCGAAAATATCCCGGTAGTTTGGGATTTTCCGGATGTGTTTCCTAAGGACCTACCAGGTCTGCCACCGGACCGGGATGTCCAGTTCAGCATAGAATTGAAACCAGGGACAGCCCCAATATCTCGAAGGGCCTACCGAATGGCACCGAAAGAACTGGCCGAATTGAAAACCCAACTACAAGAGTTGTTGCAAAAAGGTTTTATTCAGCCCAGTTCCTCTCCATGGGGTTGCCCAGCCTTATTTGTGAAAAAGAAAGATCAAACATTAAAGCTTTGTGTCGATTATCGTCCCTTAAATGAGGTGACGATTAAAAACAAGTACCCATTGCCCCGTATTGACTTGCTATTTGACCAGTTAGCCGGGGCTAAAGTGTTCTCAAAAATTGATTTGAGATCAGGGTACCACCAAATCAAAATTAGGCCGGAAGATGTACCCAAGACGGCTTTTACAACCCATTATGGGCTGTATGAATACTTGGTGATGTCTTTTGGGTTGACCAATGCACCGGCCCATTTCATGTATTTAATGAACTCTGTCTTCATGCCAGAGCTGGACAAATTCGTGGTCGTCTTCATTGATGACATTTTGATTTACTCCAAAACTAAGAAAGAACATGCTGAACATCTAAGAATTGTGCTGACCCGTCTCATGGAGCATCGACTATATGCCAAGTTCAGCAAATGTGAGTTCTGGCTAGACAAAGTCTATTTCCTAGGTCATGTATTATCAGCAGAAGGAGTCGTTGTAGACCCAGGTAAAGTAGAAGATGTTTTGAATTGGAAGCCCCCGACTACGGTGCATGAGGTCCGTAGTTTTCTGGGTATGGCGGGATATTACCGTCGCTTTATCCCAGACTTTTCAAGAGTTGCTAAACCAATCACAACCTTGCTCAAGAATCAAATGAAATTTGTTTGGTCATCTGAATGTGAGCAAGCCTTCCAAACTCTGAAAAAGTTATTAACAACTGCACGTGTCTTAGCCCAGCCAGATATTGAAAAACCCTTTGATTTGTATTGTGACGCATCAGGGATAGGGATAGGCTGTGCGCTAATGCAGGAGGGTCGAGTAATTGCATATGCTTCCAGGCAGCTTAAACCACATGAAGAAAATCACCCGACCCATGATCTTGAACTAGCCGCCGTAGTACATGCATTAAAGATCTGGCGCCATTATCTGTTGGGGAATACTTGTCACCTATACACAGATCACAAGAGCTTGAAGTACATCTTCACTCAAGCTGAACCTAATATGCGCCAGCGAAGGTGGCTAGAATTGATCAAAGATTATGACCTTGAGGTGCATTATCACCCTGGCAAGGCGAATGTAGTAGCTGATGCCCTCAGTCGTAAGGCTCACTTTTATTGTTTAACAGTGACGCCTAATGATATAACTTTGTGCCAAGAGCTAGAGAACTTGGGGATAGAAATGATTTCCCAAGGAAGCCTTGCCAATCTAAAGATTGATTTCAATCTCGAAGCTCAAATCATAGAGGCACAAAAGGAAGACAAAGGCATGAAATATCTTAAAGAGAAAATTTCTAACAGAGCACCCATAGACTTTAAGGTGGATGATGCAGGAGTAATTTGGTTCAAAAACCGGTTAGTGGTTCCAAAGGTACCTGAGCTACATCAGCAAATCCTGGATGAAGCTCATACCACGAGATATTCTATTCATCTGGGGAGCAATAAAATGTATCAAGACCTGAAGCAAAAGTTTTGGTGGACGAAAATGAAGATAGAGATAGCCCGCTATGTGGCCTAATGCGACACATGCCGAAAGGTCAAAGCTATTCATCTCAAATCCGCTGGAGAGTTGCAACCCTTGCCTATTCCAGCATGGAAATGGGATGATATTAGTATGGATTTCATAGTAGGATTGCCCAAGACGGCCAAAGGCTTTGATTCTATTTGGGTCATTGTGGACCGTCTCACCAAAACAGCACACTTCTTACCTGTAAAGACATCGTATCATACTTCCACCTATGCCAAAATGTATTTTGATCGTATACTAAGTCTGCATGGGGTGCTAAAGACAATAGAGTCAGATAGAGGCACACAATTTGTCTCCCAGTTCTGGAAATGCTTACATGAATCTTTGGGCACCAAGCTTTTATACAGTACAACCTACCACCCTCAAATAGGTGGGCAAACAGAAAGGGTGAATCAAACCCTAGAAGATTTATTAAGATCTTGTGCCCTCAATTTTCCAGATAAGTGGGATGACTGTTTGCCTCTAGCAGAATTTTCCTACAACAATAGCTACCAAGAAAGTATTAAGATGGCTCCCTTTGAGGCACTATATGGCCGTCGATGTCGAACTCCACTACATTGGTCGAAACCTGGAGAAAGGTGGTTCTTTGGGGTTGACTTAGTGAAAGAAACTAAGAACAAAGTTAGACAAATCCAAAATAACTTGAGAGTTGCTCAGTCCCGACAAAAAAGCTATGCCGATAAAAGACGTCGACCCTTAAGATTCGCCAAAGGTGACCATGTGTATCTGAAAGTATCCCCAATGAAAGGAGTAAATCATTTCGGTGTTAAATGCAAGTTAGCGCCTCATTACATTGGTCCATTTCTAATCATTGACCGATGTGGACAGGTAGCTTACCGCCTTAAATTGCCCGAACGATTATCCGGGATACACAATGTATTTCATGTATCTCAACTGAAAAAGTATCTTCGAGTACCAGACCAAGTTCAAGATATCGAAGATGTAGAACTTGAACCGGATCTGACTTATGCGGAATATCCTATCCGAGTATTGGACCAAAGGGATAGAGTTACTCGAAGAACAACTACCAGGTGGTACAAGGTGCAATGGAGCCAGCACTCTGAAGAGGAAGCCACATGGGAATGTGAAGATTATCTAATGGAGAATTTTCCTGAGTTCCATGCTTCTCTTCAAGACAACATCCGCTAAATAGGGAGTGCACTCTAGTGAAGGAAAAGGGTAGCCAAAGCCATGTACTTAATGTACATATATGTTTATAATTAAATAGTCTTCCCCAGTCCCTTGTCTTATGAAAAGGTTGAAGATAAAATAGTTTGACAAATTTCCTTTTCCATTACATACCCTAAGGTTTTAAATCTCGGGGACGAGATTTCTTTAAGGGGGAAGGGCTGTAACATCCCCGATGTTACGGTTACTAAAACTGGATCATGTCATCATGAGCATTGCATCGCATATTTGTTAAGCACATTATTATGCATCAACTTAAAACAAGTTTATTTTGATTGCTTGTGCTTCGGGAAGTAAAGTGTGTTTGCAAGGTGTATTCAAGCTAGGGTGGCTGTGAAATTCCTAGGGTGGAAGGTTTTCGAGAAAATAGGCGGAAAAACCCTGATTTTAAAACCCTGGATTTGCCCCCTTTGTTGCAATTTAAAAACTAAGCAAAATTTGAGGTTGAGTTCAAAAGCAAAGCTGTAGATCTTGACAAGATGTACAACTTTGGTGTTTTGAGTTTTTGAAGTTTCAATACAAAATTGAAAGTAATTTTGAAAATACAGATTTCCAGAAAATGTCCCCCTTTCCAATTTGAATCCCCAATTCAAAATCTGTTTGGAATCTTGAAAAGTGACCAACATGAAAGTTGTAGAGCTCAAAAAGTTGAACAACTTTCATGTTGGGAATTTTCCAAGTTGTTACGGAAAATCAAAAGTAATTTAGGAAATTCTGATCCGTCCCAATTCAAAAATAGGAATTTCCCCAATTTGGGATTTGAAATTTAAACTGTTTTGTCAAATTCGTCTTTTTCCACTTGGAATCAGCTTTGGACACGAAAATATGTTTTGTAGCTTGTAAAATGTTGCACAACTTTCATTTTAACAGATTTTGGACTTTAGTTCAAAGTTTGGGCGAATTTTGCAAAACAACAAAATGTTTGGATATGGCTCGCTACAGTAATCGAGCAGGGGGATGCACTGCTGCCGGGGCAGAGCTGCTGCGTCCAGCGTCGCCACACGCCCGGCCACGCAGCTGCTTGCCTGCTGGGCGTCGCCCTGGCGTCCTCATCCGCAGCAAGCACGGCGTCGCGAGGATAAAACCCCGAGCTGCCGTGGAAAACCTCCTTTCCCTCTGAACTCCGACGCTGACGAGCTCACTACACCCACCAAATTCGCCTTCCTTGCTCCCTTTCCAAGCCACCTGAGCGCACCAACAACTCCGCCAAGAACTCCGCCATCGATTGCACCCCCTAGCGCAAGCTCTAATCCAGCATAAGCCGCAACCGAGCCGTTCTCCTCCGACTCCGGCCGGGACCAGCGCCGTGCGCCTCCTTCGTGGTCACGCCGTTCTAAAAGGTTATACGCCTTGTGCATAGTCGTTTCCGGTTCCTCTTTTTTGCCAGGAGCTGATGCGCTTGCCCTTTTCCTTCGGACGCAAGCAGGATCGTCGGAACAAGCTCGCTGAGCCCAGAGCGCCGCCCGACCACACGGCCACCGTCGCCAAGGCCTTCTGCTGCCTCTCCCGCCGTGGTGAGGTGAGCACCGTGCTCCCTAATCATCCCCGAACCTCCCTGTCTTATTCATTTGCGCTCTACCGAGCCCTAGTGGCCGGTCCGTGATCGGTTATGGCGGCCACCGCCATTCGCGCGGCCGAGGTGGGAAGAAGGGGGTAGAACGTGATTAGGGGATAGCAGTGGAGTCACGAAGGCGAGGCGATGCTGGTGCGCACGCGCGCGTGAGCTGAGACCCACGCCAACGGCGGCCGGAGCCGTGGCCGAGCCGCCGTGCGTGGTGAAGAAGAAGCTGACGGGTGGGACCTCCCCGTCAGCGTCTTGCTGAGAGAGGGAAGGAGGCGGGTTCAGCGCTTGGGCCGACTTGGGCCGTGACCAAGCGGGCCGGCCGTGTAGCACAGTGTGCTTTCTCTTTTTCCTTTTTGTTTAAAAATACTTGATATATGAAATTGTGTAGAAAATTGGATACTGATTCAAAAATCATGGAAATTTTTGTATAGGTTCCATAAAATGAGTAGAACATAGGAAAAATATTAGATTCTATTTTTCTGGTAGTTTTCATGTATCTAAAAATTGCCACTTTTAATTGGTAAATAAAACTTCCATGAATTTTTATAATTTATGGGTATATCCAAAAATCACCAAATTTGTGGGAAGTCTCTGAGTATTATTCCCTGGCCTCACACAAAGTTTGGTGGCATTTGGATGATGTTTGAATAAAATCATATTAAACCCTTAATTAGTAACTAAATAATAATTCTAGAATAATTAGATGATAATTAGTTTAAATTCTCAAAATTAGGGTTTGAGTGATTTTGGGGTTATGTGATGACCTGAGGTCATTAGCCTTGATGAACTTTGGCACTTAATTATTGTTTGGTATTGAGGCTTAATTACTGCCATCAATACTTAATTAAGAATTAATTAGAGTTTAAAGGAGTAATAATCAGTTAATTATGAATTAATTAAGAATAACTATAAATTAAGAGAAATCTTAATTTACTGATGCAACCTCTTGGGTAAAAATACTAAAATGGTAAACAACTTTAATTACTGTTTCCTCTATCCTTGCACCGAGAAGGCAAGTTGTACCCAACTCGGTCCTTCCTAAATATTTGTCATACGCATATCATGAGCATCCATCATTTTGCGTATAGTGCACGTGACCGAAGGAGCGACCGTTGAACCGAACCCCGAGGTCGGTGCTCCGTTCGAGGAAGGAGGATCCGAGACTTGGGAAGTCTCCGAGGGTCCCTATCAGCTCTGCAACCAAGGCAAGCCCCGGATGCATTAACCCCTCCTTGAATGTTTTAAATCTTTTATCACTTATGAATTGAAAATGCTACATTAGGTAGTCGAGAATTGGGTTAACCTACTTGCTGCATTTACTACCTTGATATTTGTTATCTTGTCCTTGTCACCTGTTTTATTTTAAAACTGCGTAGTGATGCTTAGCCCTGCTACTAGATAGGTTTTCAAACAAGAAAGTTTGAAGGGTTGTTGTGGAATACTCTTATGGTCAATGATGTTTCAACTTGAGACCGGTCGGTGGACTTGCTTTAAGAATGGAGTCTTAAAGTAGTGTCTCCAACTGTGTCGATTAAGGACCGGTCCGTTGATGGCCCGCTGGGTTGAGAACTTATAGTACTAGCCACTTGCCCTCGGTAAGCCCGGTCTTGTGATCCCTCGACGCGAACAGCTACTCGCGCACTGGGCGTGGAGCGATGGCGAGAGTAGCGTGTACCCTCCTGGCAAATGGGCTGGATGGTGGGGTACTGTGCTCTCGGGTGCCGCGAACCTGGTCAAATTTGGGGAGAGCTCGATTTGGGTTGATATATGCAAGATTTGGTTCTACATATGTCGGGTGGTTAGGAACTCCAGCTGGATTGCTAAGCGGTTCGAATCGTCGTTGCTCCCCGATTGGGAGACTCAATCCACTGACCCTCATCGTAGTTAAATATGCAACTAAGTGACAAAAGAAGAAAGGGGGAAATGTCTCATGAGGTTCGGATCCCAATTCCCGGACTCAGAGTGACATGAAGCTATGGTCGTTGGATAGATAATACTTTGATTAAGGACTAGGAACTTACAGACTTGTCTGTTAGAAGCAACTAGATAGACTGTCCTCGAACTCCTCGGCCTCTTGAGGAGAGGAATTCGCGGGTAAAACTTGAAAGTAAGGATTCACTATTAGTAAGTTTTTTAGCAAAACAATTTGGATCCTTGCTCAGCCACTCCTTGTCTACCCTAAGCCTGCATTCCTAAGTTCTCCTCTTTTTCCACCGGGTAAGTCTTGTTGAGTACACCCGTACTCAGGGTTTTATAACCCCTGTTGCAGGTGAAGCTCAGGAGCCGACATGTTTCGGACCCTGTTGTGTGACTGTTGTCGAAGTTGACGACGAGGAAGAGTGAGCGTGACCCATGGGCAGGGTCTGTAAATTTGTAGTCTGTGTACTAAAGTTTAAGTTGCTCCGCTGGTCCTGGCTTGTAATAACACTCTACTATTTGGAAGAACTACTTTTGTAAATTAAGTTATGTAATGCTTTCGCTGTTTTACTCTGAAATATTATTTTGGTCTTATGTCGTCTGTGATACTGCAATTCTTTGCAACGAGTGATCCTGGTGTTAAGGTGGCCACTTGCTATCCTGTAAGGGCAAGAAGAAGTTCTCGTTAATTGACCATCGCTAGTGGTCCGGACGAGCTTGCTTGATACGCCACAGGTAGCGGTGGAATGAGCGTCCTGAGATGCTCATCGGACTTCTAGAGTGGGAGGCTCCCCGGCATCACCGTCAGAGGTCCTTAGGACAATGACAGGTGTCGGTGGGCCCAAACACTTAGGAGGTTCTGCCACACAAGCCCCCGAGTGTAGATCCTCGAGGAGCTTTCGACCTTCTTCTATGGTGATACAGCGCTGCAAGATCCCGGTCGGGCTTCGTCGGTATAGTTCCTCATCTTCGCCATAGATTACGTACGATTTGGCCCGTCGAGCGATACGGTGGGCCTCGGATCGATCTTCCGGTAGCTCGCCTCGGATCAGGCAATCAAGAAACGGCGTGCGCCAGTCGAACGGTTGTTGACGGTCCTTAAGTATCAAATTTAATTATCAAATAAACAAAGAAAAGGAACCAAATGAAATCCACATCCAGACTTTGGGTTTTATCTGACAGAATTCCACGAGTTTTGGTGTTTGTCTATTTCTACAGGGGGGTTATCAGGAAATATGGAAGAAAGGCCCACACGTCGGGATTACATAGAGATATCAACGTGCCGCGCAATTATCTTACATCTAGAAGACTCTAGAAGCCACGGGAAGGAAGCGGAGGCTGAACGAGGCCAGGCACTGGGCGCCCGCCCAGTTGACCTAGGCGCCCGCCCCCAGTTGGAGTCCAATCGGGACACTCTTTCGGGAAAGATCTCCACCGACCTAAAGGATCAAGGATAACCGTTCAATCTATGTCGGTTTAATCCAACGGCCCATATTCACTTGAAGGGACTATAAAACCAGACCCCCTGGCCCCTGGAGGAGAGAGCCTCTCAACCCTAATTCATTATTCCTCAAGGGGGAAGAAGCCTCTGATCAAAATTAGAGCCACCACATCAATTAGATATCTAGATTAGCATAGCTACATAGGATTAGAACTACAAGGAGTCTATATTCGATTGGTTTCCGGATCTGTCAAGAGGATTCTTGGTAATTCTCTAATTGTTCTTCTAATTGTTCTTCTAATCATCTTTGTTCTTCAATATTATGAACATGACATTGTTCTACTTCAATATATTGCTTATGACTTTGCTCTACTTGTTTATATTCAAGATTATATTGTTCTTAGTCTATCATAGTTATGTACTTGGCTTAGTTAGATTGGATCTATATACATGCTTAGGATCGTATAGCATTTATCCATCGGATCCATGGGTAAATGACAGATATTGTGTAGGGGTGGTGCTTATCCCGTATTTATCTGCGATTGTACCCAATATGCCAGATCGTGGGGTAGTTTGTGATAGTGACAGCTTCATTGATTTTTATATAGTCCCCCTCTCGTGTATTGGGCTGGCAGAGCAACATTATTACAGGGGAGTGATTGTTATGTTTCTCATTTACCTTGCTAACATCACTATGCAAGGGCGTAGTCTTTTCTCGCAATGATTGCTAAGTATGCTTGCACTAACTATGATAATGCTAGACTATATAGTTGAGAATAACTTAGGAAATATTCTTGTAGTTCGTTCTAATTCCATGCTAATGACTTTCTAGAATATCTAATTGAGGTGCTTATCATATTTATTATGTGGCTAAGTTATGCTAATCAGATTAATTATCTTTGTCACTATTCATTACTTCATATATCTTTTATGTGACACTTACCCCTATATGAAAGAATTAGATACAATGTTCTCAATTATATATGCAATGATAGATACTCAATCTCATATTCTATTCTATAATCAATATTGATGGTTGCTAATCCGTTCCCAGTGGTAAAAATATAAATATAGATACCTGGAATACTTCCTAGTTAAAATGCTACATCGGTATTAATCTGTGCGCTTGCAGATTCTATTCATTATTTATTTAGAAGAGCAATTGCATATTTCAATACCGTGTCTCTCATGTCATGCTGGGGATGACAACTTGGCTTAAGTGGAATGAGGGATAGTTATGACATTTTTGGCACCGTTACTAGAATTAGAAAACTGTCTACTTTTGGTAATGATGTTAAGAATACACAACAAGCATTTTTGGCGCCGTTGCCGGGGAAGGTTGATTATTAATCAGGAATGAATATAGAATTTTGAGTTATCATTCGCATCACTAATATGATTGAGCTTATCAATTCTCTCATACAGTTTTACCCCGATATTTTTCTATTTTATCTTATGCAGGGTAATGTATGAATAGAAGACACCTTCCAGGAAATTTTGTTGACAATCCCGAAGCGTTATTCAGAAAAAAAAAGAGCCAAGCTCAAGAAAAGATCATCAACACTTCTGCAAGAAGCTTCATCAAATCAAGAAGATAACCGGAACTTGTCTTCAGAGTTCGAAGGCATGGCGAACAAATCGATCCGTGAGTTCTCAGCTCCCACTACGGACAACATCCGCACTGGACCTACTGCAGAGATCGATGGCAACTTTGAGCTCAAGCCTGGACTTATCAACATGGTGCAATCCAACCAGTTCTGTGGGAAGGCACACGAAGATGCTAGTGCTCATCTCCAACACTTCTTGGAGATTTGCAGCACATTCACCATATCAGAAGTCCCCAGAGATGCTATACTACTTCGCCTCTTTCCCATTCTCACTGTTAGAAAGAGCGAAGCAGTGGTTCTATGCTACAAAGGAGAAGAATACTACGTGGGCACTCTGCTCGACAAACTTCCTGGCTAAGTTCTTTCCCATGGGCAAGACCAATGCTCTCCGTGGGAAGATTATAAGTTTTTAGCAACAAAATGATGAATCCATTCCAGAAGCATGGGAGCGCTTCCAAGACTACATCCTAGAATGTCCCCATCATGGAATGGAGAGATGGCTACTGATGCAGACGTTTTATCATGGGCTCGGCAACGGTGCCCGAGAGACCATGGATGCTGCAGCTGGAGGAGCATTCTTATCACTCACCATATCACAAGCCACACCTCTTGTGGAGAAGATGCCGTCCAACCAAGGTTGGAATGAAGAGAGGACCCAGACGCACAAGAGAGGTGGAGGTATGCATCAGCTCAAGGAGGTAGACATGATGTCTGCAAAGCTAGACCTGATCATGAAGAAGCTCGATGATAGAGCTGGAGATAAGAAAGAAGTTATGCACATCTACGACTCTCACATGACTTGTGAGGAGTGTGGAGATACTGGACACTCAGGCAATCACTGCCCTGAGATGCTTGAGGATGTGAACTACATCAACAATAACAACAACTACTACAACCGTCCTCCACAAAATCAAGGTTGGAATCAACAGAGGCCTAACTACTCAGGTAATTATCAAGGTAATAATTCTTACAACAATAATAATAATTTTCCACCTCTAAGAGAGTTAGTGTCTAATCAAGGAAAGCTATTGGATAACCTATCTAAGAAATTGGCATCTAATGATAAAATGCTAGAAAATATAAATAATAGAATGGATAATTTCTCTACTACCATCAAGAATCAAATTAGCTTTAATAAAATGATTGAATCTCAGTTAAATCAAATAGCTGCTGCTGTTCCTGCTACTAACCCCGGTATACCATCACAACCGGAAGGATTAGAATCTGCAAATCTTGTAGACATGTTTGATGCAGGTAATTGGAGTAACCCCGTCACTGAATTCACTGCTGACCTTCTACCGGTCAAGAGAGGCAATCCAGGTCGCCCCGTCATCCCGATCTCCATCGGCATGGTGGATGTCCGAGAAGCACTCTGCGACTTTGGCTCTAGTGTCAACATTATACCCAGGGTACTCTATGAAAAAATCTTTACATATCCTTTATTAGAGACAACCATGTGTTTGCAGTTTGCAGATCAGGCATTAAGTTTTCCAAAAGGAATATTGAAGAACCTTTGTGTCCGTGTTGGTACCTTGTATGCCCTAGCAGACTTCGTGGTGATAGAGACCGGTAATGATGAGAGGGCACCCATCATCTTAGGGATGCCATTCTTGAAGACCTCGGGAGCTATCATCTACGCTAGTGCTGCCAAGATCAGTTTCTACATCAAAGGGAGGAAGGAGACGTTTTCCATCAATAACAAGACTACACAAATTCCAGATCAATCCAGACGTGAATCAAGGAAGAGGACCAACAGGAGGAATAGGAACAAACAAGTGTGGACCGAGTCAGCTAAGATGGTCACTGCAGTTCATGGAGGCCAAGATCATCAACTTAAGTCACCATTTTTGACCAAGAAGGATGACCCAGGAATACCAAGCATCTATTGCTCCATAAATGGATACAACTTCTACAAGACGACTTGTGACACCGGATCGGGCGTCAACATAATGGCCGCAGTCACCTATCGGCTCTTGTTCGGAACCATGCCCCTGAAACCAACATACATTCAGCTCTAGATGGCAGACCAGACATTTTGAGAGGTTAAAGGGATGGTAACTGATGTCCCTGTCAAAATAGACGATCATTTTGTCTACACAGACTTTTAGGTTATTGACATGGGAGAAGACGAGTACGATCCACCCATCATCCTTGGAAGACCGTTCCTCAGCACCGTTAAAGCAATCATCTACATTGGAACTGGAGAAATCCATATGCACTTCCCCTCAGAGAAGGTACGCCGCTATTTTACTGACCCTAACAATATCGTTGAAGACTCTAAGCAGGCCAGAAAACGACGCAACCACAACCAGAGGAGGGAAATTATCAAGGACGGATGGTAGACTATGAAGGAGAAGTGGTAAGGTCAGAAGACATACAGTTTAAACAGAATTATCCAGAGGAGACCGTAGCACCGAGTCAGGTATGGCAAGAGAAGATTACTATACATGAAGAGGAGGCACCGCCGGAAGTACCGACTCCGCCACCCAACGAATCCCAGGACAATTTAGAAAACGGAGAATCCCGTTCGGAGGACTTAAAAACGCCGAACGCCTTGCCAAGAGGTAAACTTGGTAGTTATCCTTTTCTTTTCAATTATTTAAAATAGTTTGCTCAGTTAATCGTGTTCATGCTATCCTAAAAAGAAAATAAAAATGTTAAAAAATAGTAAGCCCCATGTGAGTATACGAGTGGCACGAAACCCATAAGTACATCCACTGTGGTGGCATAAAAATAAAATAAATATTTCTTTTCTACTTTATAAAATGAAAATATAAAAATAGAGAGTAATATTTATTAAGGGGGCTCAAGATGATAAAGGCTAGATATTTATGCTAACACTTAATGAGTTCCACAAAGCTTTATTGTCTATTTGAGCTCCACAGAATTTAAGAATCAAGAAGACTAGCAGACGGAGGACATTCTAATCGCTGTCAGGGTACTGCCGACTTTCAAATACACCTCTGCCACCTGCTAGCTACATCAAAAGAAATTACGTCAAAATTCAGCTTGGGGGAGAGCACTCCCATTTATCTCGCTAAGTATTCCTATCTATCTTTATACTTATACTATATTAAAATATAGATATACATAACTTTGGAAAACCAAATAAAGATTTTATGCTTATATATATATATATCTTTTGCTTAGTTTAATAAATAGATAAAGTGGCTATGCTAATCTGAATCTTAATAATAAAACTCTAGCATGGATATGATGAATAGTTTCCCTGCCTAATTTTAAAATTTGAAGTTCTCTCTCAAGTTTAGACATAACTGTTATAATTTAAAGCTTGCTCTAAACCTGAATTTGTGGGAAGAAAACTTGATCTGAAGTCTAAGTTGTTAACGGATACGATATGGGAAGGTTGAGCTACTGTTTATCTATTCCTAGAGATGCTAGAATTCTGGAGAATTTTATCTTTGAAAATCTTTAAAATATTGCATGATGAGTTCCTGTATGATGAGAGTTTAAATTCCTACCACAGCCATATATACATGCTTGCTAGACTTTGAGCCATACATTTAATTTTTACTGCTTATGAGCATTGAGTGTGGTCAAGCTGTGTAGACCCTTAGGAGCTTGTCATGTGGTTAAAATCAAGATTCACTTGCACATTCACTCACATATGCTGCTTCTACTCCGGAAGTACCATCCACATATATCACCCATTTCCATCTCTAGAACCACCCAAAAATATTCTACTCCTAATCCGGGATAGAATAGCCAAAAACATTTATGTTTTTCCCCTACGAAATAAATGCTCAAGTTATCTTGGTTACTACCACTTACTATATTATTTCATGAGATGAGTGCTCTAAAAAAAGAGAGAGAAATAATACGAGGAAATAAAAAGGGGCAAGTGCCTGGAACCTCGAAAGAAAAAGAGAAGAAAAAGTGAGACGAGAGGTAAAAATAGACAAGTGTCCGATAGTAGAATTAGGGGTACAAGATACCCACTTGAGAGAAAACAAAAAGGAAATATAGAGCATCTCATTCTCCTTATAAAGTTTCAAAAGAGCAAGAAAGGTATGTATCCCCTCAAAGAGCAAAAGTAGAATTAGACTTTCACCATTGTTATCACCGTCATCACCATACGCCATTCATTCGCCACACATGCACATCTTGATTTGGCTTATTGATTTGTTTCTTTGGATCCATGGTTTGACTATACAATAAATGTCTTGTAAGTATGTATATTTTATCTCCCACCTATGAGCTCCAGATATTAAAGCCTTATTAGAGTAGGGTGAGAGAGAGAAGGCAATGTTACTATGCTTTATACCACAAATACTACATACTTTAAGAGAAGGTATATACCATCATTGCCTTGGTAAGGATCCAGAAATACCACAAAAAAGAGATATGAGAGTCATACAAGGAATCTCTGAGTTTTATTTGAAAATCTGCAAAAAGCTCTAGAGCTATAGCTGATCAAGAATAAGAGAAATGGCACTTGACTGAGACCGTTCTATCTTTTAACTACTCAAGACAGAAGTGACGGTTACAAGTCCCATGGTGAAAGGTAAAATAAGTAAGTTTTAAGTCTTGACAGTTTACTCTAACTCAGAGATGAGATATTATTTAAAAGCATGTGTACCATCAATTTTTAAAAGCATTGCAACAACTTATGATCCATTGCTGAGATTATCCTTGCTCAGGGACGAGCAAGAGGTAAGCTTGGGGGAGTTTGTTGACGGTCCTTAAGTATCAAATTTAATTATCAAATAAACAAAAAAAAGGATCCAAATGAAATCAACATCCAGACTTAGGGTTTTATCTGACAGAATTCCACGAGTTTTGGTGTTTGTCTATTTCTACAGGGGGTTATCAGGAAATACGGAAGAAAGGCCCACACGTCGGGATTACATAGAGATATCAACGTGCCGCACAATTATCTTACATCTAGAAGACTCCAGAAGCCACGAGAAGGAAGCAGAGGCCGAACGGGGCCAGGCACTGGGCGCCCGCCCCCTGTTGGAGTCCAATCAGGACACTCTTTCGGGAAAGATCTCCACCGACCTAAAGGATCAAGGATAACCATTCAATCTATGTCGGTTTTATCCAACGGCCCATATTCACTTGAAGGGACTATAAAACCAGACCCCCTGGCCCCTGGAGGAGAGAGCCTCTCAACCATAATTCATTATTCCTCAAGGGAGAAGAAGCCTCTGATCAAGATTAGAGCCACCACATCAATTAGATATCTAGATTAGCATAGCTACATAGGATTAGAACTAGAAGGAGTCAATCTTCGATTGGTTTCCGGATCTGTCAAGAGGATTCTTGGTAATTCTCTAATTGTTCTTCTAATCATCTTTGTTCTTCAATATTATGAATATGACTTTGTTCTACTTCAATATATTGCTTATGACTTTGCTCTACTTGTTTATATTCAAGATTATATTGTTCTTAGTCTATCATAGTTATGTACTTGGCTTAGTTAGATTGGATCTATATACATGCTTAGGATCGTATAGCATTTATCTATCGGATCCATGGGTAAATGATAGATATTGTGTAGGCGTGGTGCTTATACCGTATTTATCTGTGATTGTACCCAATATGCCAGATCGTGGGGTAGTTCGTGATAGTGACAGCTTTATTGAATCTTATATAGTCCCCCTCTCGTGTGTTGGGCTGGCAGAGCAACATTATTACAGGAGTGTGATTGCTATGTTTCTCATTTACCTTGCTAATATCACTATGCATGGGCGTAGTCTTTTCTCACAATGATTGCTAAGTATGCTTGCACTAACTATGATAATGCTAGACTATATAGTTGAGAATAACTTAGGAAATATTCTTGTAGTTCGTTCTAATTCCATGCTAATGACTTTCTAGAATATCTAATTGAGGTGCTTATCATATTTTTTATGTGGCTAAGTTATGCTGATCAGATTAATTATCTTTGTCACTATTCATTACTTCATATATCTTTTGTGTGACACTTACCCCTGTATGAAAGAATTAGATACAATGTTCTCAATTATATATGCAATGATAGATACTCAATCTCATATTCTATTCTATAATCAATATTGATGGTTGCTAATCCCTTCCCAGTGGTAAAAATATAAATAACGATAATATTTCCCGGTTAAAATGCTACATCGGTATTAATCTGTGCACTTGCAGATTCCATTCATTATTTATTTAGAAGAGCAATTGCATATTTCAATACCGCGTCTCTCATGTCATGCTGGTGTGACAACTTGGCTTAAGTGGTTTGAGGGATAGGTTTGGCATTTTTGGCACCGTTACTAGAATTAGAAATCTGTCTACTTTTGGTAATGATGTTAAGAATACCCAACAACGGTCGACCGGGACGCTGTTCTTCCTCCATCACTTCTGCTGCCGCTAGCAGGGCTTTGATAGTGTTGGTTGGATGGGGGCGGTGGTTTCGACGTTAGCCACCGAGCCCAAGTCGATGGATGGCTCGTGTAGGTCTCTTGAGAATGCGTCGGGCGGGACCGTGCCTCGAGTCGACGCGACCTTGACGAGTTCGTCGGCTGCCTCGTTGTATAGCCAGCGACGTGGATGAGCTCGAGGCCGCAGAATTTGTCCTCGAGCCGGCGTACTTCCTTGCAGTGCGCCTCCATTTTCGGGTCGTAGCAGCTCGAGGCCTTCATTACTTGGTCGATGACAAGCTGTGAGTCGCCTCGAACGTCGAGGCGCCGAACTCCTAGCTCGATGGCGATCTTTAGCCCGTTGACGAGGGCTTCGTATTCTGTAACGTTGTTGGATGCGGCGAAGTGTATTCTAATGACATACCTCATGTGGACGCTAAGGGGCAAGACGAATAGCAGGCTGCTCCAGCTCCCGTCTTCATGAGGGATCCGTCGAAGTACATCATCCACAGCTCTGCTTGAACTTGAGCTGGGGGGAGCTGGGAGTCTGTCCACTCCGCGACGAAATCCACCAGAGCTTGAGACTTGATGGCTTTGCGGGGCGCATAAGTGAGGGTCTCACTCATGAGCTCGACCGACCATTTGGCGATCCTCCCCGTGGCCTCTCGACTCTAGATGATCTCTCCTAAGGGGAAGGACTAGACCACCGTGATAGGGTGACCGAGGAAGAACTGTTGCAGCTTGCGTCGGGCGAGAATCACTGTGTAGATCAATTTCTGGATCTCTGGGTACCGTACCTTGGTTTCCGAGAGCACCTCGCTAATGAAGTAGACCGGCCTCTGGACTGGCAGCGCGTGTCCTTCTTTCGGCATTTCGACCACCGCAGCCGCACTGACCACCTGGGTTATTGCAGCGACGTACAGGACTAGAGGTTTCGCGGGCTGTGGGGGAACTAGGACCGGGGCAGAGGTCAATGTTTTCTTTAGTCTATCGAGGGCTTCCTCGGCTTTGGGGGTCCAGGAGAAACGTTCAGCCTTTTTCAAGAGCCAATATAGTGGCAATGCCCTTTCTCCTAACCTCGAGATGAAACGGCTTAGTGCCGCCAAACATCCCGTGACTTTTTGCACTCCCTTGACGTCTCGAATCGGCCCCATTCTTGCAATGGCCGAGACTTTCTCGGGATTGGCCTCGATGCCGCGTTGGGAGACTATGTAACCCAAGACCATGCCTCAAGGTACGCCAAAGACGCACTTCTCGGGGTTGAGCTTGATGTTATTGGCGCGTAGACAACCGAAAGCGATCTCAAGGTCCCGAATCAGGTCACCTTGTTTCTTCGATTTGACGATGATGTCGTCGACGTATGCCTCGACCGTCGACCCTATGTGTTTGCCAAACACGTGGAGCATACATCGCTGGTATGTTGCCCCAGCGTTTCAAAGCCCGAAGGGCATGGTTACGTAACAATACATCCCAAAAGGCATAATGAAAGATGTCACGAGCTGGTTGGATTCTTTCATTTTTATTTGATGGCAACCAGAATATGCATCAAGGAACGAAAGTGTTTCACATCCCGCGGTAGAATCAACAATTTGATCGATGCATGGTAAAGGGAAAGGAACTTTTGGACATGCTTTATTCAAACTCGTGTAATCGACACACATCCTCATTTTCCCATTCTTTTTCTTAACTAATACAGGGTTTGCTAACCAGTCGGGATGGTGAACCTCCTTGAAGAATCCAGCCGTCAAAAGCTTGTGGATTTCCTTGCCAATGATCTTGCGCTTCTCCTTGTCGAAGCGACACAGTCGTTGTTTCACTGGCTTGGAACCGGCTCGAATTTCCATGGAGTGCTCGGCGACTTCCCTCAGTATGCCCGGCATGTCCGAGGGACTCCACGCAAACATGTCGGTGTTTGCACGGACAAAGTCGACGAGCACAGCTTCCTCTTTGGGGTCAAGGTCGGCGCTGATCGTCAGTGCCTTGCCGTTGGCGTCCTTGGGGTCGAGCGGGAACTTCTTCGTGCCTTCTGCTGGTTCGAAGCTGCCCTCATGGCATTTGGGCTCTGGAGCCTCAGCAGCAAGGGCCTCGAGCTTTGAGGTGAGTTTGGCAGAGCCTTCGACGGCTTCTCCATACTCGATGCAAAACCACATCGCACTCGTACGCGTGCTCGTAGGAGGAGCTAACGGTGATGACCCCCTTGCCCGGGCATCTTCAGCTTCCGGTAGGTGTAATTGGGGATAGCCATGAACTTGGCATAGCCCGAGCGTCTGATGATGGCGTGGTACGTGCCGTGAAATCCCAACACTTCGAAGGTGAGGACCTCCTTCCTGAAGTTGGCCGCCGTGCCGAAACAGACCGGCAGGTCGATTCGACCTACCGACAATGCCTTCTTTCCTGGTACGATCCCATGGAAGCCGCCTGCGCTTGGTTGGAGCTGTGCCCTTTCGATGCCGAGGAGGTCAAGGGTCTTGAGGTAGATGATGTTCAGGCTGCTGCCGCCATCCATCAGTACCTTTGAGAGTCTTGTGTTGACGATGAGCGGGTAGACGCCAGGGGCGACCACCCTGTCGGGATGGTCGTCATGAGTGAAGGTGATGGGGGTGCTCGACCAGTTGAGGTACTGGGGCACCGCCATCCTTGCTGCAAAGACATCACGGTGTTCCCTCTTGCACTGCCTTGCAGTGAGCTGCGTCGAGGGTCCACCGTAGATCATGTAGCAGTCATGGACGGCGGGAAACCCTCGTCTTCTTTGTCGTCCCCCTTGTCGCCACTCTTTTCTTTCTTCTGGTCATGCTTCTTAAGCCCCAAGCCATCGAAGTACTTTTTCAGCATGTGGCAGTCCTCAAGCTTGTGATTTGCCCCTCCCTTATGATAAGGCTAGGGTTCCTTTAGCATTTTGTCGAAGATGGCTCCTTCTAGGGGTCCTTGAGGCTTTTTACGCTCCATGGCGGCAACGAAATCATCGTCGAGGGCCTCCCGTTTGAACGGTCGCGCTTGTTGATATTTGGGAACGCAATAAGGAATTGATCCGCAAGCGCATGGATATCGGTGAGCACTTCACCCGGGAGGTTATCTAGAGTATTGTATTTATTTT
Source organism: Sorghum bicolor (assembly GCF_000003195.3). Classification (NCBI taxonomy): domain Eukaryota; kingdom Viridiplantae; phylum Streptophyta; class Magnoliopsida; order Poales; family Poaceae; genus Sorghum; species Sorghum bicolor. The sequence goes on along the minus strand of NC_012873.2, from coordinate 22,862,271 downwards.
TTTACCACTAGGAGAAAGAGTGCATCTGACTAACCTGGTCTATTACTACTAGCCTTTTAGGCTACAAAGAATGTTTCTCGATGTAAGTGATAAATAGAGAAGACTACAACTGTAATCTCTTTCTAACCTTGGTAAGGATGATCTACTACTCTATTGAGGAAGCTTATGGAATCTAGACACCACAGAGGATGTTCAACCCGCACCTATAAACCCTATCCTTCCTGCTAACGACATATGGTCTGCAAAGGTAACTCGCAAAAGTCACGTTCCTCACTACTACCACGGTCCAGCTAGTCAGGGGATATCTATGAGTATCCTAGCCCAAACACCACGTCTACGCTAGAGATGATTACTATAAACTCTACGTGAAGAGATTAAAGTAAACTCATAAACCAAAAAACAATAAAACAAGAACTTACTAGAATTTAGAAGTTGAAATACTGAAGAATCCTAGGAGCAAGCTTCGGGTTAGGAGAACTTAATCCCGCAGGTACAACCTCGGAGTAGACACCGACAGGCCGGGCTTCCTCCGATCTACACCTCCACAATATCTCTCTCAATCTAGTAGAAACTAGAAGATCTAATTCTACTCACATTGGATGCTAAGCCCTAAAAAAGTCTATTTAGAGGAGAGGTATTCCTTCGAGGGCTCCTCTCAACTCTGTGATGAACTTCTCTCCTCCAGGGGCCAGGGGGTCTGGTCTTATAGTCCCCTCAAGTGAACGTGAGCCGTCGGATCAAACCGACATTGATTGAACAGTTATCCTTGATCCTTTAGGTCGGTGGAGATTGGTCTACGAAAAGAGTTCTAATTAGAGTCCAAAGGGGGGCAGGCGCCCTGGTCTCCTGGGCGGGCGCCCTGGGCCAGGCCCCGTTTGGCCTCCGCTTTGTTCTCGTGGCTTCTCGAGTCTTCTAGATGGTAGAAAATTACGTGGTGCATTGATATCTCTATGTAATCCCGACATGTGGGCCTTTCTTCCTTATTTCCTGATAACCCCCTGTAGAAACAGATAAACAACAAAACTCGTGGAATTCTATCAGATCAAACCCTAATTCTAGGTGTTGTTTGCATATTAGTCATTTTCCTTATTTATTTGATAATTAAAATTGATACTTAAGAACCGTCAACAAATACTCCTATACTTAGGCTTTTACTCGTCCTCGAGAAAAGGATGGTTAAGAACAATATCTGGGGTAAAACATTTTAAAATATTTTCTTCATACCTGCAGGGTGTTGTAACAATTCACTGTGTACTATAGTCAGAGAAATATATGATCAAGAGTAGAGGTTCTTTTTTTTCTCAATCCTGTCACTTGGAGTTTTTGCATGTTTTTGAAAAAAAAATTAGCATACCTTTTATCCTCATAGGTTCTCTCAGGTCACTCATTATCTTTTATATATCTCACTGAGGCTGTTTTAATTTGCAAAAATTCTCGAGCATACTTACCTTGCATTTATTGCCTGATCAAAACGGGATCCTAGGAGAAGAATGCCATACTCTTAGATCAAAGACTTTGGAAATTAAAAACTTGTCAACTCTTGCTGGCATATTGCTTATTAGAGGGACCATGAGCTATCATTTTCTTTTTCTTCTTTTTTTAAGTGGATACCGAGGTACCTCTAATTCTACTGTCCGACACTTGTCCATTTTTCTGTGAGGTTATCGAGCACTTGCTCCTTTTTATTTCCTCGAAATATCCTTATTTTTGTATAGCCCATGCCTCTAATGCAATAATACTTCGGAATAGTGAATCTTTCTGAATAAATGTCTTGATCTTAGGAGCATGATAAATCTCTCAACAAGGGTCTAACTCATTTTGAACAAACTCAATACAGAGTAGATAGCTTTTATTATCATAATTAATATTTTTAGTTTTATCAAGCATATAAAACACTGAGGATGGTAGCTAGAATTTTGGATAAATTCTCCAAGCAACAATGATATCAAGAATAAGAAACTCATACTCTACCATCTCACATTCCACAATGACTTAGTAACATAGGGTTTTAAAATGATTTTTCAATAATTGCAAGTTTCAGGAAATATCACAGAGTGAGATTAATTATGATTAGAAACATCTTTTTAATTTATCATGTCGGAGACTATATTCTGCATAATCCAAGATATATATGTGTATGTGTAAAGTGAAGTATGCAGAGTGTGTACCTGAATCGTGGAGTGGTGTAGTCAAAGTGTGTTTAGCATGTCGAGGGATCTCCCCCATATTTGTTTTCTGCTTTCTTGCATAAAAGTAAAGTAGAGACACACCAGACATAATAATAATAATACTCTTTATTAATCTTGAGGCATTTATTACAAATAACTAGTAGCAAACTGACGATAATAGTAAAATCTAAACAGAATTTAAAGATAAATAACTAAGATGCATTGCCTCAAGGTCTAATCTAGATAACTTAGCGGCGCTCTAACTCCTTGATCTTCTTATTGGCACTAGCAAGATCATGCCTAAGGCCTAGTATAACGGTGTTGTGGTTAGAGAGCTGCCTAGTGATGGAGTTAACCGAGGACTGGAGGTCTATGATTACTCTGTCTAGCCTGCGAACGTCCTCATCAATATCTATTATAGTCTTGCGACGCTTAGCAGGTGTCTCGAAAGCATTGAGAGCGTGCTTCGGGGCTGCTTTTGGAGGGATGAAACGGACTTTGGCTGCTCTAATCCCTTCAAAGTAAGGCCTCTATTCCTCCGTAGTGTAGCGGATGCTGCTGATCTCGCCGCTCCGGTTGGTCTTGACTCCAACGACCCTCTCATTGGGTCTGGGTGGAAGGATCCTCGTGCCGGCTGGTACCTTGATGGTGGTCTCCTTCTTGGATGATGATCCCTTGAGAAGTAGGGGTTGTGGTGGTGCAGTGAGAATTGGTTGAGCATGGTAGGATTGGGTGGAGCTGCGCTGGCATAAAGGCATGGCTTCTAGCTGTCGCTCTGTGTTGGCCGAGACGAGAGCACGGGCGTTGGGGTCTTCCTTAGGCTTCATGTTGAGGTTGAAGGTGATGACATCCCAATCATCGTGGAACTCTTCATCCATTGGAGCAGCAAGGGACTAAACAAGCTCTAATTGAAGAAGAAGAGAAGGCTTGGGTGGATTGGTGTTTGAAAACTGACGTCAGGGGTCTGTTTATATAGGGGTCAAAAAGTGCCTCTAGGGGTTGTTCGGGTTGCTCCCATCGATGTGCGTGCAAAACTTTCCATCTGAAGGATTATTTGGATTACCATAAGTGTGTTTTCCATAACGGAGGAAATCGGGACCGAGAGGGATCAGGGGCTGGGCGGCCGCCCTCATCATCAGGGCGCCCGCCCTGTGTCTAGCCCCTCTGTGGGCCCGCTTCCTCGAGCGAGTTTCTAGATGCAAAACTTTTTAGGAAAATATATGTATGACCCAAAAACGTCAGATTAAAAAGGTTGGGCTCTAAATCTCCATGGGAAGGAATAAATGGATTACGTCTATTTCTTCTAATTCTTTATTGGGCTCTAAAAATAATTTAAGACGTTGACCATTTACCTTGAATAACGTATCTTCGTCATTTTGAAGTGTGAAAGCTCCGTGGGATGATGAATTGATTACCCTGAATAGTCCTTCCCATTTACTCCGGAGTTTTCCATGCTTGAAAAGCTTCACCCTAGAATTAAAAAGTAATACCTTATCTCTGGGTGCGAACTCCTTCTTCTTGATTCTCTTGTCATGCCACCTTTTGACTCTTTCTTTATAGATCTTCGAATTGTGATATGCTTTCTCTCGCCATTCTTCCAATTCTGATAGTTGCATTCTTCGATGATCCCCAGCGACATCTAGGTCCATATTCCATCTCCTTATGGCCCAGTGTGCTTTGAATTCTAGTTCAACAGGTAGGTGGCAAGTCTTCCCGTACACCAATTGGTATGGGGACATTCCAATTGGGGTCTTGTATGCTGTTCGGTATGCCTAGAGTGCATCAGGTAACTTGTCTTTCCATGCCGTTCCCATTTCATTCACTGTCTTCTGAAGAATATTCTTGATTTGCTTGTTGGAAGTTTCTGCTTGGCCACTTGTCTGAGGATGATAGGGGGTAGCGACGTTGTGACGGATTCCATGTTTTGATAGATATTGCTTGAAGCATTTGTCAATGAAGTGTGCTCCTCCATCACTTATCACTACTCTGATAACTCCAAATCTTGGAAATATAATTTCTTCAAACATCCTTTTTGAACTGATGTTGTCGGCAAGCTTGCAAGGTAATGCCTCTACCCACTTGGAGATGTAGTCAACTGCCACCAAGATGTACTCACACTTCTTTGATGGAGGAAATGGACCCATGTAGTCTATTCCCCAGACATCAAAGAGCTCAATCTGAAGGTTGTTGGTGAGTGGCATGGCATCCCTTGTGTTTATGTTTCCGTGCCTTTGACATGGCCCACATCTTCTGATATATTGCTTCGTGTCTTCATACATTGTAGGCCAGTAGAATCCACACTGCCAGATCTTTGAATGTGTACGGAATTCTCCATAATGACCTCCATATGGTGATGAATGACATCTGTCGATGATCTTCCATCCTTCCTCCGTGGTCACACACCTCCTGAGTAAGCCATCAGAGCATACTCCAAAGAGGTATGGCTCATCCCATATATGTGAATGACTTTCTCGAATAAGCTTCTTCTTGTTTGCTCCTAGTGGTACATACCCTGAAACCATAAAATTAACAATATCTGCATACCAGGGGTCAGACCTGTTAATCCCGTAGAGCATGTCGTCCCGGAGTGAATCATTGATGGCGGTTTCCTGTGGACTCTTAAAATACATTCTAGATTAGTGATCAGCAACAAAATTTTCTACTCCCTTTTTATCTTTTATTTCTAAGTCAAATTCTTGAAGTAATAAGATCCATCTAATCAGACGAGGTTTAGCATCTTTTTTAGTGAGCAAATTGTTGACACCGTTTTTTTACACGTATCTCTGGATACGCATCTAGAGTAAATGAAGCGTAGATCGCCAGATTGGGCGATAGTGGCTAGTCTACAGGGAAGTTGCCGATGGAGGATGGTGCCGATGGAGAAACAACTGAATATAACTAAGTCCAGGGGTAGTGATGCTGATGACCAGTGCCAGTGTTTACCGATGGAGGCAGCAGGCAGTCTGCCGGTGATTTTAAAGAAAAGCGCGGAAGTTACCGATTGATTCGTAGCGGTGTCCCGATCGGTTACGGGGGATAGTTTAATGTTTTCTTTAGTTATTAGAATTCATTTTGTGTACGGTTTCCGTTTAATTTGGAATTTGAGTCCTAGTCATGTCTGGTTGTAATTCTTTGGACAGGGTATAAATGTAGACCCTAGGGCAATGTAATGAGGAAATCTATCAATCAATCAAACACAAGTTTTTACTCATACTCCAGCATCTACTTTTTGATGACTTCGTCATATTTTCTTTTTATTACGAGTTCTTAGGAATTCATCGACTTAAGCTCGGCGTGTTCTCGAGTTCCGCGTGAGCACCTCTTGGCCGTGACATCCGGGCGCATCGCTGTTGTCGGGACCAAAGTGTTCGAGTTACCACCTTTGTCGATTGTAAGGTCAAATCGGCTGGCACGCCTTAACGTTTGAATCGGGTATTAGCCCTTTGTGTTTGGAGATCAGCTTTTGCACCAACACATCTTTTGGCACGCCCATTGGGACAGATTCAAGATCAAGATGTCGAACACCGATTTCGACTTGAAGAACGTTATCCCAGTAACGGAGGCCAATCTCAGAGATGAGCAGAAGCAAGCCATGGCAAAAGCCATGGAGGAGTACAAGTAGCAATGCTTGAAATCCTTCAGTATCAACAGGAGTGGCGAGGTGATCCAAAAGGAAGCATTGCCGGCACCTCGGCAGATTACTTTTGAAGCCAATCCTAGTAAACTTCAGGACATGGTTGACAATGCCATTAACCGTGCCTTGATCAATCAAGCTGGTGTGCTGTGCAACACAGTTTTCAATGTTGTGGCCAGAACTTTCAAGGAAGGACAATTGCCACCAAATTATGTGGGTCCTGCCTATCATCAGCCAGGGTCATCATTGGTTACAGCTTCATCGGCTACTACAGCCGTTGCGGGTACAGAAGTTACTTCTCCTCCAAGCACGTTAGGGATCACTAATGCGCAATCTAGACCAATGACGACCAATCCATCAAAATCAGACGAGTCAATCAAACTCGCTACAGATCTATTGGCATCGGCAATGTCAGGTTCTATTCCTCCCAACTGGTGGGGTTATGGTATGCCCCCAGATTTGATGGCAAAGACTCCTGGAACATCTCAAGTGGCTGACTTGACAGGCAAGGCTCCTATGGCATCGGCACCTCCAAATCTGCCGATGAATGAGAGTCCCCAGTATACTACAACTACTACTGCAAGACCTTAGACTGTGAATTCTCAAGTTCCAAGGTTCTAGATGCCTAACGCATTGGCAGATTCAATGCCGACACAGCAGAGGTTTATGACACAGCCAGGGTATGTCAATTCAATGATGATGCCCAATTACCAGTCATCGGCAGGGCTTATGCCGATGAATGCTAATAGTGGATGGAAAGGACAGTTAGTCTTTCCACTAATGCCTCAGCAGAATCATCAGGCTCCAGGGTTTCAACAAGGCCAAATCCAACCTGGGTTTCAGAATCCAGGGTTGGTCAACCAGCCGATGAATCTTGGTCAGCAGATTGGTGGTTAGATGATTAACCCCATGTTCCATGCAGATCGTGCACCTCAAAGACACGTGGAAGCATATCAGCAGGTGCCAGATCCACAACTGCCTCATCGGCAAGACGCCGATGCTTATTGGGCCGATAAGATAGCTGAAGTAATGAGAGACCAATTTGGGATAAAACCTAAAGTCAACACTTACTCTTATCGGACACCGTATCCTCCTGCATATGATTTAATTCCACTCCCAAATCGGTACAAGGTACTAGATTTTACTAAGTTTTCTGGACAGGATGATACATCAACTATGGAGCATGTCAACAGGTTCATCATCCAGTGTGGGGAAGCTGCTAACAGAGATGAGTTGAGGGTTCGTCTGTTCTCATCGCCTTTGTCTGGATCGGCATTTATCTGGTTTATATCGTTACCTCCCAACTCAATGATCACTTGGGCCGATCTAGAAAAACAATTCCATAAATACTTCTTTTCTGGAGTTCCTGAGAAGAAGATTACCGATTTAGTCTGGCTGAAACAACGCAATGATGAATCGATTGAAAGCTTTGTGCAGAGGTTGCGAGAAGTTAAGAATAAGTGCTATAGTCTGGTTTTGGATGATCGACAGCTAGCCGATTTGGCTTTTCAGGGACTGTTGCCACATATTAGGGACAAGTATGCTTCCCAGGAGTTTGAAAGTCTGAGTCATTTGGTATAGAGGATTTCTGACCAAGACATTAAGCCTTTTGAACCCAAGAGTGCGTGGAATAAAAAGGTGTCATTTGTTGATGAAGCAGCAAGCTCGGACTCTGATGAGGAAGCAGTCATCGGCTTGGCAGAATGGGTGAAAAATAAGAAGCCGATGTCTTGCCCTGTTGGGCATAAAGAGCCAGAAAAATTTGCATTTGACATCACCAAGGCCGATAGAATATTTGACTTTCTTCTTCAGGAAGGCCAAATCAAATTATCACCCAATCATGTGATTCCATCGGCTGAAGCATTAAAGAAGATTAAGTACTGCAAGTGGCACTATGCAACATCCCATAGTACAAATGAATGCAAGGTTTTCAGGCAGCAGCTGCAATCGGGTATAGAGTCCGGGAGGATCAAGTTTGATAATTCTAAAGCTCAGAAGCCGATGAAGATTGATCAGCATCCCTTCCCAACAAATATGTTGGATGCTAACAGAAAGACCAAGGTGTTGACGTCAGAAGCAGCTGAAAGAAGTGCATCGGTGGATCCTCAGCATCAGATTACTATTGCTGATGCTAAAGGAAAAGGTTTAATCCAGGAAGGAACTAGCTCAGGAAGGCCTCCCCGATCTGGCATTGTGATAACTCATAGAAGGCATCGGGAGACTTGGCAGCAACGTGAAGATCGGTATCGGCGCCAACAGGAGGATCACCGTCGGGAAGAAGAAACACGCCGACAGGAGTGGAATCGGCATAAGGATCACTAGAAATGCTTGTGCTTTATCCACTGTTGGGAACAGAACATCAAGTTGCCCACTGTTAGGGACTGCCCTGAATGCTATGGTTATGATCGGTATGATAGACCTAATCGGCAGTATCAGAACGATGATCGGCGATTTAATGAGCCGATTAGGGGAAGAGCCTCAGTTCATGATCGGCTTGGGGGTAGGCTCAGTGTGCATGATAGGCTTGGTGACCATGTTGAGTACTTTCCTAGGAACCAAGAGGAACTTGAAGAAATGGCATATGCTTGAGTTCCCGATGAGTTCGTATTTTGCAGGGATGCTAACACCTATCGATTGGAGTCAAGGGAAAGTCGTCGCCCATCAGTGAGACAGCCACAACTTCCTCTGTGGTGTCGAGAGGGATTGACTAGGACACAGAAAAGAAGGTTGTAGCGTGAAAGGTGAGAAGACTTGAGCAAAGGAGAAAATCCTGGCAAATCTGGAGATCAGCAGCAGCCGGATCCCAAGGGAAAGGGGCCATCGACAGATGTTAACATGGTATTTATTTTGCCGATGGAGTTCCTTGCGCCATCCAGAGATGATGAGGAGCTAGGTTTTTCCGACCAGATATCTCAGTTGGCTCTGGATCCGATGACGGCTATCTTTGAAAAGCCTGCCGACAATGAAAGGCAGCATCTTAAAGCTTTGTTCGTCAAAGGAAGAGTCGATGGACAGCCGATGACCAAAATATTGGTTGATGGTGGGGCTGCTATCAATATTATGCCATATGCAGTCTATCGAAAGCTTGCGAAGGGAGATCAAGATTTGACCAAGACCAATATGATGCTAAAGGACTTGGAAGGGAATGTGTCTCCAGTTAAGGGGGCGATACGCGTCAAGGTGACCATCGGCAGTAAGACTTTGCCGACAACTTTCTTCGTGATCAGTGGAAAGGGTGCTTATTGTTGGGTATTCTTAACATCATTACCAAAAGTAGACTAAGTTCTCTAAATCTAGTAACGGTGCCAAAAATGCCAAACCTATCCCTCACACCACTTAAGCCAAGTTGTCATCCCCAGCATGATATAAGAGACGCGGTATTGAAATATGCAATTGCTCTTCTAAATAAATAATGAATGGGATCTGCAAGCGCACAGATTAATACCGATGCAGCATTTTAACCGGGAAGTATTCCAGGTATCATTATTTATATTTTTACCACTAGGAAGGGATTAGCAATCATCAATATTGATTACAGAATAGAATATGAGATTGAGCATCTATCATTGCATGTATAATTGAGAACATTTTATCTAACCCATCATACAGGGATAAGTGTCACATAAATCATATATGAAATAATAATAGTGACAAGGATAATTAATCTGATCTAGCCACATAATAAATATGATAAGCACCTCAATTAGATACTCTAGAAAGTCATTAGCATGGTATTAGAACGAACTACAAGAATATTCCCTAAGTTATTCTCAACTATATAGTCTAGCATTATCATAATTAGTGCAAGCATACTTAGCAATCATTGCGAGACAAGGCTACGCCCATGCATAGTGATATTAGCAAGGAATATGAGAAACATAGCAATCACTCCCCTGTAATAATGTTGCTCTGCCAGCCCAATACACGAGAGGGGGACTATATAAGAATCAATGAAGCTGTCACTATCACGAACTACCCCACGATCTGGCATATTGGGTACAATCGCAGATAAATACGGTATAAGCACCACGCCTACACAATATCTATCATTTACCCATGGATCCGATGGATAAACGCTATACGATCCTAAGCATGTATATAGATCCAATCTAACTAAGCCAAGTACATAACTATGATAAACTAAGAACAATATAATCTTGAATATAAGCAAGTAGAGCAAAGTCATAAGCAATATATTGAAGTAGAACTAAGTCATATTCATAATATTGAAGAACAAAGATAATTAGAAAGCAATTAGAAGCACAATTAGAGAATTACCAAGAATCCTCTTGACAGATCCGGAAACCAATCGAAGATTGACTCCTTCTAGTTCTAATCCTATGTAGCTATGCTAATCTAGATATCTAATTGATGTGGTGGCTCTAATCTTGATCAGAGGCTTCTTCTCCCTTGAAGAACAATGAATTGGGGTTGAGAGGCTCTCTCCTCCAGGGGTCAGGGGGTCTGGTTTTATAGTCCCTTCAAGTGAATATGGGCCATTGGATCAAACCGACATAGATTGTATGGTTTAGATTCATCCTTTAGGTCGGTGGAGATCTCCCACGAAGCAGAGTCCTGATTGGACTCAGAGGCAGGGCGGGCGCCCTGACCAACTGGGCGGGCGCCCAGGGTCAGGCCCCGTTTCGCCTCCGCTTCGGTCTCGTGGCTTCTGGAATCTTCTAGATGTAAGATAATTGCGCGGCACGTTAATATCTCTATGTAATCCCGACGTGTGGGCCTTTCTTCTGTATTTCCTGATAACCCCCTGCAGAAATAGACAAACACCAAAACTCATGGAATTCTGTCAGATAAATCCCTAAGTCTAGATGTTGATTTAATTTGGATCCTTTTCTTTATTTATTTGATAATTAAATTTGATACTTAAGGACCGTCAACAAACTCCCCCAAGCTTACCTCTTGCTCGTCCCTGAGCAAGGATAGACTCAGCTATGGATCATAAGTTGTTGCAATATATTTTTTTAAAAATTTGACGGTACACATGCTTTTAAATAAGATCTCATCTCTGAGTTAGAGTAAACTGTCAAGACTTAAAACTTACTTACTTTACCTTCCACCATGGGACTTGTAACCGTCACTTCTATCTTGAGTGGTTAAAAGATAGAACAGTCTAGTCAAGTGCAATGTCTCTTATTCTTGATCAGCTATAGCTCTGGGGTTTTTGCAGATTTTCAAATAAAACTTAGAATTCCTTGTATGATTCTCTCAGATCTCTCTTTTGTGGTATTTCTGGATCCTTACCAAGGCAGTGATGGTATATGCCTTCTCTCAATATATGTAGTATTTGTGGTATAAAGCATAGTGACATTGCCTTCTCTCTCACCCTACTCTAATAAGGCTTTAATATCTGGAGCTCATAGGTGGGAAATAAAGTATACATACTTACAAGACATGTATTGCATAGTCAAACCATGGATCCAAAGAAACAAGCCAATGAGTTTAATCAAGATGTGCATGTGTGGCGAATGAATGATGTATGGTGATGATGGTGATAACAATGGTGGTGGAAGTCTAATTCTACTTTGCTCTTTTAAGGGGATACATACCTTTCTTGCTTTATTGAATCTTTATGAGGAGAATAAGATGCTCTTCTTTTTCTTTTCTCTCAGGTGGGTATCTTGTATCCCTAATTCTACTGTCGGACACTTGTCCATTTTTACCTCTCGTCTCACTCTCTTTTTTCTTTCGAGGTTCCGAGCACTTGTTTCTTTTTATTTCCTCGTATTTTTTTTAGAGCATTCATCTCTTGAGATAATATAGCAAGTGGTAGTAACAAGATAACTTGAGCATTTATTTCACAAGGGAAAACAAAAATATTTTTGGCTATTCTCTCCCGGATTAGGAGTAGAATATTTTTGGGTGATTCTGGAGATGGAATGGGTGGATATATGTGGATGGTACTTCCGGAGTAGAAGTAGCATATATGAGTGAATGTGCAAGTGAATCTTGATTTAACCACATGACAAGTTCCTAAGGGTCTACACAGCTTGACCACACTCAATGCTCATAAGCAGTAAATAGTAAATGTGTGGCTCAAAGTCTAGCAAGCATGTATATATGGCTGTGGTAGGAATTTAAACTCTCATCATACAGAAACTCATCATGCAACACTTTAAAGATTTTCAAAAATAAAATTCTCCAGAATTCTAGCATCTCTAGGAACAGATAAACAGCAGCTCAACCTTCCCATATCGTATCCGTTAACAACTTAGACTTCAGATCAAGTTTTCATCCCACAAGTTTAGGTCTAGAGCAAGCTTTAAATTATAACAGTTATATCTAAACTTGAGAGAGAACTTAAAATGTGCAAATTAGGCAGTGCAACTATTCATCATATCCATGCTTAAGTTTTATTTAGATACAGATTAGCATAGCCACTTTATTTATTTATTAAACACACTAAGCAAAAGATATATAAATAAGCATAAAATCTTTATTTGGTTTTTTCATAGTTATGTATATTTAATATTCTAATATAATATAAGTATAAAGATAGATAGAAATACTTATCGAGATAAATGGGGGTGCTCTCCCCCAAGCTGAATTTTGACGTAATTTCTCTTGATGTAGCTAGCAGGTGGCTGAGGTGTATTTGAAAGTCAGCAGCACTCTGACAGCGATTAGAATGTCCTCCGTCTGCTAGTCTTCTTGATTCTTAGATTCTGCGGAGCTCAAATAGACAACAAAGCTTGTGGAACTGATTAAGTGTTAGCATAAATATCTAGCCTTTATCATCTTGAGACTCCTTAATAATTATTACTCCCTGTTTTTATATTTTTATTTTATAAAGCAGAAAAGAAATTTTTATACTATTTTTATGCCACCACAGTGAATGTACTTATGGGTTTTATGCCACTCGCATACTCACATGGGGCTTACTGTTTTTCGCATTTTTATTTTCTTTTATTTTTAAGATAGTATGAACATGATTAACTAAGTAAACTAGTCGAAATAATTGAAAGGGAAAGGATAACTACCAAGTTTACCTCTCGGCAAGGCGTTCGGTGTTTTTAAGTCCTCCGAATGAGACTCTCTATTTTCTTAATCGTCCTGAGGTTCGTTGGGTGGCGTAGTCGGTACTTCCGGTGGCGCCTCCTCTTCATGTATAGTTATCTTCATTTTCCACACCTGACTTGGTGCTTCGGTCTCCTCTGGATAATTCTGTTTAAACTCTACGTCTTCTGACCTTATAACTTCTCCTTCGTAGTCTGCCCATCCGTCCCTGATGATCTGCCTCCTCTGGTTGCGGTTGCGTCTTTTCCTTACCTGCTTAGATTCTTCAACGATATAGTTAGGGTCAGTAAAATAACGGCGTACCTTCTCTGAGGGGAAGTGCATATGGACTTCTCCAGTTTCAATGTAGATAATTGCTTTAACGGTGCTGAGGAACGGTCTTCCAAGGATGATGGGTGGATCGTACTCGTCTTCTCCCATGTCAATAACTTGAAAGTCTGTGTAGACAAAGTGATCGTCTGTTTTGACTGGGACATCAGTTACTATTCCTTTAACTTCTCGAAATGTCTGATCTGCCATCTGGAGTTGAATGTATGTTTGTCTTAGTGGCATGGTTCCAAACAAGAGCCGATAGGTGACTGCGGCCATTATGTTGACGCCCGATCCGGTGTCACAAGTTGCCTTGTAGAAGTTGTATCCATTTATGGAGCAGTAGATGTTTGGCATTCCTGGGTCGTCCTTCTTGGTCAAAAGCGGTGACTTAAGTTGGTGATCTTGGCCTCCATGAACTACAGTGACCATCTTAGCTGACTCGGTCCACACTTGCTTGTTCCTGTTCCTCCTGTTGGTCCTCTTCCTTGATTGACGTCTGGGTTGATCTGGAATTTGTGTAGTCTTGTTCTTGAAGAAAAATGTCTCCTTCTTCCCTTTGACGTAGAAACTGATCTTAGCAGCACTAGCGTAGAAGATAGCTCCCGTGGTGTTCAAGAATGGCCTCCCTAAGATGATGGGTGCTCTCTCATCATTTCCGGTCTCTACCACTACGAAGTCCTGGGTATAATGTTGGCGCTGGAGCCAAAGTCGCAGAGTGCTTCTAGAACGTCCACCATGCCAATAGAGATCGGGATGACGGGGCGTCCTAGATCGCCTCTCTTGACCGGCAGAAGTTCAGTAGAGAATTCAGTGACGGGGTTACTCTAATTACCTGCATCAAACATGTCTACAAGATTTGCAGATTCTAATCCTTCCGGTTGTGATGGTATACCGGGGTTAGTAGTAGGAACAGCAGCACTATTTGATTTAACTGAGATTCAATCATTTTATTAAAGCTAATTTGATTCTTGATGGCAGTAGAGAAATTATCCATTCTATTATTTATATTTTCTAGCATTTTATCATTAGATGCCAATTTTTTAGATAGATTATCCATTAGCTTTCCTTGATTAGACACTAACTCTCTCAAAGGTGGAAAATTATTAGCATTATTGTTGTAAGAATTGTTACCTTGATAATTACCTGAGTAGTTAGGCCTCTGTTGATTCCAACCTTCATTTTGTTGAGGACGGTTGTAGTAGTAGTAGTAGTTGTTGTTGATGTAGTTCACATCCTCAAGCATCTCAGGGCAGTGGTTGCCTGAGTGTCCAGTGTCTCCACACTCCTCACAAGTCATGTGAGAGTCGTAGATGTGCATAACTTCCTTCTTATCTCCAGCTCTATCGTCGAGCTTCTTCATGAGCAGGTCTAGCTTTGCAGACAGCATGTCTACCTCTTTCAGCTGATGCATACCTCCACCTCTCTTGCATGTCTGGGTCCTCTCTTCATTCCAGCTTTGGTTGGACGCCATCTTCTCCACAAGAGCTGTGGCTTGTGGTATTGTAAGTGATAAGAATGCTCCTCCAGCTGCAGCATCCATGGTCTCTCGGGCACTGTTGCCGAGGCCATGATAAAATGTCTGCATTAGTAGCCAACTCTCCATTCCATGATGGGGACATTCTAGGATGTAGTCTTGAAAGCGCTCCCATGCTTCTGGAACAGATTCATCATTTTGTTGCTGAAAACTTGTAATCTTCCCACGAAGAGCATTGGTCTTGCCCATGGGAAAGAACTTTGCCAGAAAGTTTGTTGAGCAGAGTGCCCACGTAGTATTCTTCTCCTTTGTAGCGTAGAACCACTGCTTCGCTCTTCCTAACAGTGAGAATGGGAAGATGCGAAGTAGTATAGCATCTTTGGAAACTCCTGATATGGTGAATGTGTTGCAAATCTCCAGGAAGTGTTGTAAATGAGCACTAGCATCTTCGTGTGCCTTCCCACAGAACTGGTTGGATTGCACCATGTTGATAAGTCCAGGCTGGAGCTCAAAGTTGCCATCGATCTCTGCAGCAGGTCCAGTGCGGATGTTGTCCGTAGTGGGAGCTGAGAACTCGCGGATTGATTTGTTCGCCACGGCTTCAAACTCTGAAGACAAGTTCCGGTGATCTTCTTGATTGGATGAAGCTTCTTGCTGAAGTGTTGATGATTTCTTTAGCTTGGCTCTCGTCTTCTTGAATAATGCTTCGGGATTGTCAACAAAATTTCTTGGAAGATGTCTTCTATTCATACATTCCCCTGCATAAGATAAAATAGAAAAATATCGGGGTAAAACTGTATGAGAGAATAGATAAGCACAATCATATTAGTGATGCGAATGATAACTCAAAATCTTTTATTCCATTCCTGATTAGTAATCAACCTTCCCCGGCAACGGCGCCAAAAATGCTTGTTGGGTATTCTTAACATCATTACCAAAAGTAGACTAAGTTGATTACAGAATAGAATATGAGATTGAGCATCTATCATTGCATGTATAATTGAGAACATTTTATCTAACTCATCATACAGGGATAAGTGTCACATAAATGATATATGAAATAATAATAGTGACAAGGATAATTAATCTGATCTAGCCACATAATAAATATGATAAGCACCTCAATTAGATACTCTAGAAAGTCATTAGCATGGTATTAGAACGAACTACAAGAATATTCCCTAAGTTATTCTCAACTATATAGTCTAGCATTATCATAATTAGTGCAAGCATACTTAGCAATCATTGCGAGACAAGACTACGCCCATGCATAGTGATATTAGCAAGGAATATGAGAAACATAGCAATCACTCCCTTGTAATAATGTTGCTCTGCCAGCCCAATACACGAGAGGGAGACTATATAAGAATCAATGAAGCTGTCACTATCACGAACTACCCCACGATCTGGCATATTGGGTACAATCGTAGATAAATACGGTATAAGCACCACGCCTACACAATATCTATCATTTACCCATGGATCCAATGGATAAACGCTATACGATCCTAAGCATGTATATAGATCCAATCTAACTAAGCCAAGTACATAACTGTGGCAGAACCTCCTAAGTGTTTGGGCCCACCGACACCTGCCATTGTCCTAAGGACCTCTGACGGTGATGCCGGGAGTCCTCCCACTTTAGAAGTCCGATGAGCATTGCTGGGCGCTCATTCCACTGCTACCTGTGGCGTACCCAGCTGGCTCGTCCTGACCACTGGTAATGGTCAAACAACGAGAACTGTTTCTTCTCGCCCTTACAGGATAGCAAGTGGCCACCTTAACACCAGGATCATTCGTTGCGAAGATAAAGCAGTAACTCAACAACACAAGACCAAAATAATATTTCAGAGTGAAACAGCGGAAGTATTACATAACTTAATTTACAAAAGGAGTTCTTCCAAATAGTAGAGTGTTATTACAAGCCTGGTCCAGCGGAACAACTGAAACTTTAGTATAGACAGAACAAAATTACAGACCCTGCCCATGGGTCACGCTCACTCTTCTTCGTCGTCAACCTCGACGACGGTCACACAACAGGGTCCGAAACAAGTCGGCTCCTGTGCTTCACCTGCAACAGGGGTATTGAAACCCTGAGTACGGGAGTACTCAACAAGACTTACCCGATGGGAAAAGAGGAGAACTTAGGGATGCAGGCTTAGGGTAGACAAGGGGTGGCTGAGCAAGGAGCCAAAATGTTTTGCTAAAAGCTTACTAGTGGTGCATCCTTATTTTCAAGTTTTAACCGCGAATTCCTCTCCCGCAGAGGCCGAGGAGTTCGAGGATAGTTTAACTAGTTGTACCCCACAGACGAATCCGTGAGTTCCTAATCCTAACGTCAAGTATTACTTATCGATGGCCATAGCTTCATGTCGCTATGAGTCCGGGAATTGGGATCCGAACCTCATGAGACATTTTCCCCTTTCTCATTTTATCATTCAGTTGCTTATTTAACTACGATGAGGGTCGAAGGAATTGAGTCTCCCAATCGGGGAGCAACGACGATTCGAATCGCTTAGCAATCCAGCTGGAGTTCCTAACCACCCGACATATGTAGAACCAAATCTTGCATATGTCAACCCAAAGCAAGCTCTCCCCAAATTTGACCAGGTTCGCGGCACCCAAGAGCACAGTACTCCACCATCCTACAGCCGATCTAGATGTTTTCCGGTCATCTCAGATCCGTAAGGTGGGTACACACTACTCTCGCCGTCTTTCCACTCCCAGTGCGCGAGTAGCTGTTCGCGTCGAGGGATCACAAGTCCAGGCTTACCGAAGGCAAGTGGCTAGTACTATAAATTCTCAACCCAGCAGGCCATCAACGGAACGGTCCTTAATCGACACAGTCGGAGACACTACTTTAAGACTCCATTCTTAAAGCAAGTCCACCGACCGGTCTCAAATTGAACATCATTGACCATAAGTGTATCCCACAACAACCCTTCAAACTTCTTGTTTAAAAACCTATCTAGTAGCAGGGCTAAGCATCGCTACGCAGTTTTTAAAATAAAACAGGTGTCAAGGGCAGGATACAGATATCAAGGTAGTAAATGCAGCAAGTAGGTTAACCCAATTCTCAACTACCTAATGCAGCATTTTCAATTCATAAGTGACAAAAGATTTAAAACATCCAAGGAGGGGTTAATGCATCCGGGGCTTGCCTTGGTTGCAGGGCAGAGAGGGACCCTCGGAGACTTCCCAAGTCTCGGATCCGACTTCCTCGAACGGAGCACCGACCTCGGGGTTCGGTTCAACGGGCGCTCCTTCGGTCACGGACACTATACGCAAAATGATGAATGCTTATGATATGCGTATGGCAATTATGCAAGATGGACCGAATTAAGTACGATTTGCCTTTTTAACGCAATACAGAATAATCAATAAACAAAGTTGTTTAATAACTTAATGTTTTTACCCAAGAGGTTGCATCTGTAAACTAAGACTTTACTTAATTCGTAATTATCTTAAATTAAGTAATTATTAAACCTATTTACCTTAATTAATTCTTAATTAATTACTAATGACAGTAATTGAGCATTAAGGCTAAACAATAATTAACTGCCAGAGGTCATTAGGGTTAATGACCTCAGGTCATCACACAATCCCAAAATCACTCAACCCTAATCATGAGAACTTAATTAATTATTGTTTAATGGTTTTGGGATTATTATTTAAGTACTAAATAAGGGTTTATTAGTATTCTAATCTAACAATATCGAAATGCCACCAAATTTTGTGTGGAGCCAGGGAATAATATTCAGAGGCCCCCCACAATTTTTGGTGATTTTTGGACATACAAATAAATTATTAAAAATCATACAAGTTTTATTTGCTAATTAAAAGGGCAAATTTTTACAGACATGTAAACTACCAGAAAACAGAACTTAGTATTTTTCTTGGGTTCTACTTATTTCAGAGAATCTACACAAAAATTTCCATGATTTTTGGATTAACACACGAATTATTACACAAATTCAAACAATCTGCAAAAATTTGCATAAAAGGAAAAAGGAAAAGATTTTTCGCGCGGCGGGCGGCCTGGAACTTGGCCCGCAAGCCGGCCCACGCGCGCTCGGCCTGCTCACGCGCCGCGCAGACGGCCCGCTTGGACACGGCCAAATCGGCCCGGGGGCGCTCCCGCGCGGACGGCGCGTGCTGCCCCCTCTCCTCACGCAGACACTGACGGGCGGGTCCCGCCCGTCAGCTTCGCCTCCTACCTCGCGCCACCGCTCCGGCGAACTCCACCGCAACACCGGTGAGACCCCGGCTCCCGCGGTGAGGTGCGCTAGTTTCTCCAGATCCTTGCGCACCCGTAGAGCTCCTTTACCCCTGCTCTCTCCTACTCTAGCTGCCCCGGCCACGGACGCGGCGGACGGCCGCCTCGGCCAGACGAACACCGATCACCACACTTGAGTAGAACGCTAACTGAGCAGCGCAAGAGCATCAGTAGCTCACCGCGATCCCAAAGGAGCAAGAAACAGTGGCGGAGAAGCTCTGGGTGACGCTGCCCACGGTGAGGCGCTCGCGGCGGAGCTCCGGCCGGGTTTGGGGAAGAACGGTTCGGTGCGGAGTTGTAGAAAGGTAGAGCTTGCGCTCGGGGGCGCAACGGATAGCGGAGAACTAGGCGAAGCTGGTAGAGTGCTCGGGGAAGATGGGAAGGGATCAACCGAGGCGAAAATTGAAGGCGCAGAGGGGTCGCCGGAGTTGGGTGAGGGGAAGAAAATAAAGCGGCCGCTCAGGGGAAACATCGAGGAGAGGGGATGAGTACGCCGGGGTCGTGTCCACTTCACGGTGGCTCTGCGCGGCCAAGCAGCTGCGTGGCCGGTGCGTGGCAGCGCGCGCGAGAGCGGCGCCTGCCCGCCCTGCAACCGGGGTGGACGAGCTCGTGATCCCCTTGGATCACTGTAGCTCTCCCTTATCTCCTCTCTTTTGTCCCCTTGCGAAAATCAGCCAAAATTTGAACTAAAGTCCAAATTCCACCAAAACAAAAATTGTGCCAAAATTTGTAAGCTACAAATCGTATTTGGGTGTCCCAAGCTGATTCTCACTGGAAATAGGTTAATTTTGCCAGACAGTTTGAAAATCAGACTCAAATCAAAGAAATTCCAAATTTTTGAAATGGGGGCAAATCAGGATTTCTAAAATTACTTTTGATTTTGCATAACAACTTGAAAAACTCCCAACATGAAAGTTGCTCAACTTTTTGTGCTCTACAACTTTCATGTTGACCACTTTTCAAAATTCCAAATGGATTTTGAATTGGGGTTTTAAGTTGGAAAAGGGGACACTTTCTGGAAATCTGTATTTTCAAAATTACTTTGAATTTTGTATTGAAACTTCAAAAACTCAAAACACCAAAGTTGTACATCTTGCCCAGAGCTACAACTTTGCTTTTGAACTCAACCTCAAATTTTGCTGAGTTTTTGACTTAAGCAAAAGGGGACAAATCTAGGATCCAGAAATCAGGGTTTTCCCCCCCTTAGCTTTTCGGAAAATTTCCACCTTAGGGTTTTTAGCAACCACACAAGCACACTTTACTTCCCTAAGCTCAAGTAATCAAAGCAAAATTGTTTTAAGTTGATGCATACTAATGTGCTTAACAAATATGCTTTGCAATGCTCATGATGACATGATCCGTTTTTAGTAACCGTAACATCGAGGATGTTACAGCCCTTCCCCCTTAAAGAAATCTCGTCCCCGAGATTTAAAACCTTAGGGTAAGCAATGGAAAAGGAAATTTGTCAAAACTCTTTCATCTTTAACTTTTCCATAAGGCAAGGAGTTGGGAAAAAAAATACTTCATTATAAGCATATATGTACATTAAGTACATGGCTTTGGTGACTCTTTTCCTTCACTAGAGTACACTCTCTAATTATCATATGTTATCCTGAAGAGAAGCATGGAATTCAGGAAAATTCTCTAGCAAGTAATCTTCAGGTTCCCAGGTGGCTTCTTCTTCAGAGTGCTGGCTCCATTGTACCTTATACCATTTGGTGGTTGTCCTTCGAGTAACTCTAGCTTTTTGATCCAGTACTCGGATAGGGTATTCCGAATAAGTTAGATCTAGTTCAAGTTTTACATCTTCAATATCTTGAACTCGATCTGGTACCCGAAGACACTTTTTCAGTTGAGACACATGGAACACATTATGCACCCCGGATAATCGTTCGGGCAATTTAAGGCGGTAAGCGACTTGTCCACATCGGTCAATAATGGGAAATGGACCAATGTAACGAGGCGCTAACTTGCCTTTAACACCAAAACGATTTACTCCTTTCATTGGGGATACTTTCAAATACACATGATCACCT